>NW_024632254.1:0-6184 GCF_008729295.1 Plectropomus leopardus
TGTGTGTGTGTGTGTGTGTGTGTGTGAGTGTGAGTGAGTGAGTGTGTTGGGGAAAGAGGGGGGTCTTGCCACAGGATCCCCATATCTTGAAAGGGGTAGATGACAACATGAGATAATGATGAAAAGGAGAAACGTGTGTGCGTGTGTGTGTGTGTGTGTGCGCACGCGTGTGTGTGTACGCACATGTGTGTGTTTGTGTGTGCGTGCGTGTGTGTGTGCGCGAGTGCGTGCGTGCGTTCGTGCTTGCGTGCGTGCATGCATGCATGTGTGTGCACATGGGCATGTGTGTTGTGGGGCTCACTCCCTTCCCAAACCCCCCAAAACCTGTGATATTCTACCTGCTTGTTTTTACCCCCTCACTTGCTGAACATAATTTGCTCTCTTTCACTTTTGCTTCTATTTCTTAAATAGGCATTACTTAAAATAGCACTCTTGCTGCAGCATCATATGACCTGTTGTTGTCTATTTGTCAATTTTGTGTGTAATTGTGAAGAAATAGTTAATTTTGGGTCTGCATGATGATCAGGGATTATGTTGTGTGAATGACTTGGTCTGTTAGTGGTATGACGGGCTTAACCAAAGCTGTACTCTCTCTGTTGTAACACTATTATCATGCACAATAGAGTGCAGATCTGTACTTAGGCACCCATCAACATTGCATTGAACTGATGCCAGATTTTTTAATTGACATATATATAAACAGATATGGGCGAAGTCTTGTAATGTGGGTAGTCACACCCTGAGCCATACGGGGACACGGCCTAGTTGAAAATCAGAATGTATGTACATGCATGTGATGTGGAGTGAGATTTCTCTTTTGGACAGCTTTTTCTGATGACTACAAATGAATTTGGTGACGATGGGTAGTGTTAACAGTGCACTGCAATGTCAGCTGGCAGATGCAGAAGCAGTTTTTAATATTTTACAGTAACAAGATGATTGGCTTTGAGGTCATGGCAATATCTTTAAAAGTGAGAAGAGTGAACGCCTTGAAAATAGTCGTCTTGGTTGGATATTCCCGAAGTGTTATATGACAATGAATGCAAGCAAGGTCATGAAATTCCTCCTCAGGTCATTTCAAAGGTTTCAGGCTTTCAAAAATTGATTACATTAAGTGTGTTGAATTATTGTCATCAGAACAGTGTCAGAATAGTGAATACATGTCAGCTGGTAATGAGCGATATATCGATTATACTTGATGTATTGTGAGATGTATGTAATTAATATACAATGAACACTGAGTATAAATTGTCACGTAATGTCTTTTGAGCCACCAGCATATGACTAGTGCAGGCATTTTGGTTCTTTACTCTCTTCAGTGGCTTTCTCCCTCTAACAAACTCATGCAGAGGAAAAAGAAAAGACAAACATGATTTGTAACACGCGCTCCTCCGCCCATCCAGACCACAGTCTCTGGGTGATAGTGTGATAGAAGGCGAGATGTGTGTTTTTGTGTCTGCAGGGCTTCAGACTGGGAATATTGAGTTGCATTTTGTGACCATAGAGCACAGGTGTGACTTGCAGACATTAATATATTAACCAGAGAGCTGTCAGTTTCCTTCCAGCTCACAGTGAATAAATCCTCTTATTTAACAGCACTGTAGTTAAGCTTTAACTTTCTGCCAACATTACAGCTTTCTTTTGACCGGAAGCTACATTTTCACAGCAAAATCAACACTTGTGGCCCATAAAGAGCCAGGTACTTCAGAATAAAAGCAGCCTTGTTTCCCCTTTTAATTTATTAAATTATAATGATACTTTATTTAACTTTATTTAAGCAGTACTTTATTTAACTTTACATAACAGTAATTTCATTAATTTTCTTATTACAATATTACATGTAATTTTATTATAACAATGGTTTATTTGTAGTATAATGTAAGTTTTTAACTTTAGTATAACAGTGCTGTATTTAATTTTGTTATAAAAGTAGTTTAATTAACTTCATTCTAACAGTGCTTTAACTTTATTCTAGCAATACTTGAAGTTTATTTACCAGTTTAGTATTTAGTAGTTTATAGTAGTTTAGACAAAATTTCAAATAATTGAGACATTCAGTGTATCGCGATATAGCCTACAAATATTATTATAGTCCATATCACGCAGCTCTAATTGCTTTAAACTTTTTAAAAAGTTATAATTTTGTTTATATTTTTTTAAACAACAGCTCAATAAGAAGAAGTTAATATCAAATGGATAATATGCACAACAACAGTAGCATGTGAGCAAACGCACCAAATCTACGAGGAGTGAAGAATTAAAGACATTATACAAGCAAAGAGGCTGAAACAGGACATCAGCACAATTTTGTCAGCCTGCCAAAAGCACACTGCAACGCTTCACATACTCAGGTGAAGGCCTGTAATGACACAACTGCCAATGATGCTCTTTACTGTCTGTCACATTGACATGGAGACAGGATACACAGTTGTACTGCTCAAAGCACATGTTTGATGTATCGTGTGCAAAGCAAAACTCACATCCTGCTCTAATGTAAAACGAAACAAGCAAGGCATGACCTGTGTTCTCTGGTTGATCCTGAGCTAGTATCCACATGTTAATGCTCATTGTGGAGTGTTACCAGAGGACAAGCTATTGACACATTAGGTGGAGCAGCAGATAAGAACTCATACTGTGGGTCAGTTGAATCCCACGCTCATCCTTATAGGCCACTGGTTCCCAACCTGTGTCATTAAGGAACGCCTTTTCTGTCACTGAGTAAGCAGACGACCCCTGACTAAGTGACATGTTTTATGGAGATTTGAGTGCATAATAATTACACTAAAGGACAACTCTACATTAAGCCCAAATAGTGAATGCAATAACTGCAGGAAATTTGTAAAATGAGCGATTTGGATGGATATGAGCCGGTTATTTCCTGCGAATATATCATCACAGATCAGTTTTCCTGATAGTTTAGAGGAACATTTTTATAAAATTATTTATTGACTCTTAGTCATTGTTCTATTACCTTCTTATTGTTTAAACTGTTTACTTTTTTAATGCATGACATGGCTGTTTAACAGAGAGCAAAGACTCTGTGAATATAGCTTGTGTTCAGGTCTTTGCTGTTCTCTTATCCTTAAAGGTTTAAGTTCATATCTATACTTTTAAATAAGTAATTTTGTTTAGTTTAGCCCACTGTATATTAAAAAAAAAAAAAAAAAAAAAAGGTGACACGTAGTAGGGGTCAGGACACCCATGTTGGGAATCGCCACCATAGATTGTCACACAGACTACAGAAGACGTTACACATGACCTAGGAACAAGGTCTTATATATTAAAAAGATGATGAATATAAAAGCATTTTTTAGATAAAACTTTCAAGTCCACTTTACTTCATTATTTGAAACTTTGACCGTATTTAATAGGAACATCTGATACTGTAATATTATTTATATGACAGAAATAAGGAAAAGCATACTAGGTTCCCTTTAATATCTCCCATGAAATGCCATGTTGTGTAAACAGTTGTCATTTTAAAGTTTACTGAAATAATGTCATCATAACACATTAGGTAACAGCATGCCTGTTTGCCCACACAACTAATCTTTCCAAAGCTCGACTGTAAGGTAATGATAGGCTGTGTTTGCATGGTGCTTTCTGTAATCCCCATAGAGCTCAAGTAAAGATCAACAACAGGTGATAGACAACTCACACACACACACACACACACACACACACACACACACACACATGCACGAACAGGGAAGGACAGGATTCTAGTTGTAGCTCTATTTGAATATTTGTCACAAGGTGTGTTTAAGGCTGAAAGATGGACCCAGTATTTCATAAACACTAAAAATATGAGAGTAAGACGAATCAAATCATGATTGAGTTTTCTGTAATTAAAGGCTCCATTACACCTCTCGGTATCTTGCATTAAATGCGTGCAGTTGGTATCAGCAGAAAAGAGATCACAAAATTGCCTGAATATATAGAATAATAGAAAGATATAGAGAACTGTATACAGCATTAAAGGTGGGGCCCCATTCATTCCTATGAATGTTGCTCAATGGCGCATGAAGCCAAAAAAGTTCTATTTCCATTTTATGAAATTACCCAGGGGTGAAATTTAGTCAGAATCTACAATGAGTGTGTGGCTCAAAAATAGGACAGAAACTGGCTCATATTGGACAGTGTATGCTCAGCTCTAAGTCAAACATGGAATGAGTCAGAGCACTTTTCGTGATCAAGTCAAGACGATGTCCAAATGTGGATGACGTCCACGTCATGAAGTAATTAAAATACCAAAAAAAAAAAAAAAGTTGTCATAATGAGAGTGCAATTAAATATTTTTGCACCATTTGACAAGCTATGATGAAATGACACCTCTCCACATATGTGTCCATAAAGCTCCATGTCTACAATAAGAATGCACCGTTGCTCTGGTGTATGCACTTGAGATCTGTGACCTGATATTCATCCTTTTAAAGAAAGAGGATGCTCCAGGATATCCTTGAGTGTTCAGTTAGTGTGTGTGAATGAAGCATTATTGTTCATTTCACAGCTCCTGTCTGAACGCTCACAGATACTTGTGATGGGCAGCCGTTTGCACGGGCTCCTTTGGAGCTTCTTCCTAACTCATTGTTGCTTATCCTTTGGTAATCAGATGGTAACACTTATAACTAACAGCCTTTAATCTGATTTATAATCCCATGATTAAGATGTCAGTTTGTCAAAGGGGAAGAGTCCAGTGTGGCTGTTGTTGCTGTTAAGATTTTTGCAAATCTGCAATGCAAATGGTTAAACTTCATGTTCATACTGAAGCAAACAAGGAAACAATGCTTGGTTAGTGGAGGCTTAACACAAACAGGGATTATCGTCCTGCTGTTTTAACACGTGCACACACCCACTGACACAGAGGCCCATTGATTGTATAAGGGGCATCGTAGTGGCTTTTTAGTGGACTGTTAGAAATACTTTAGAATAAAAAAATTGGAAGTTTGTACAAGCAGTGGAGAGTTTTTTTGTTTTTTTTTAAGATTTACACTGAAAATGTAAACAGACACACCATCATATGTCACAGGAAGGTCAGAGGTCATGCTCACCTGACTTGGAGCTGTTGGAATTCAGTGTTGCTTAATAGAAGCTCGGGTAGTTTAAGCTTAAAAAAGATGTGTAGAGCCAGTGTCTGAGGTTAAAATTTTCAATTTAGTTTAATTTCCATTTAAGCTCATTTGTTTTTTTCTTTCCTCTAAAGTAATTTGCATAATTACCCATTAGGCTTCTAAAGGTCACAGACACACACGCAACCTTTTTTTAAGTGCTGTGTGCACAATCAAGTGTTTGTGCAGGTTGACTGCTGTTTGCTCACTGTGATGTAGAATTAACTCTGTCTAACTGACAGCTTTTTGCACATTCCCATGGTTAAACCATTGAGAGCAACTGAATTGTTATCTCTGTATGTACTTTTTATATAATATTCTCAGAATAACACAGATCTGTGTGTTAGTGATGCTACAAATGTAGCAATTAATTTTTTCTCTCTTGCAATTTTTCTGTGGATCTTTTTGGCAATTTTCTGTCAGTTGTTGGAACAAAGGAGCTGTGTCAGCTTTGTTTATGGTGTCTGTTTTTTTGAAATAACTGCCCTGTGGTCGTAAAAGCAACGAGTATGTGGAGGCAACAAGTATTTTGGAGGGATCCTGCAGAAACGCACAATGTAATGGCTATAGAATCGTGACACCATCTGCATTTAGATTGGTTCCCTATAAGCCTTGCTTTTACCATACAGTTCTGTCTGCCACTGGGTACAGTCCTCCGAAAATCTGAAGACTCGATTTACGGCACAAGCAAACTACATCAACCATTGACCAACCAAAACAGGAAGAGGATAGCGCCTTTGTTTTTTTCCCTTTATCTCAGTGGTTATACACAGTTACCAAAGAGTATCAATGTAAATTTGCAGTTACTATCTCAGGATCCAAAATTTACACCTGCCAAGCTCCAAATGTATGTAGATTTTTCCTTTGGTGAGTAAATCTCAGAAGGTTATCCGCCACACTGATGGGTAAATGTATGTACTAAACTTGTCATGTATTAAACATGACTCTGCTGTGAGTCTCTGCTGTAATTTGGTGTTATTCAGGGGCATTTGCCTCTGCTGCACCTAGTTTGCTTCTGTGCTGTATCTGTGTGACACACACACATCTGCACACTTGCGGCGAAATCAGACCATTTT
>NW_024632255.1:0-2500 GCF_008729295.1 Plectropomus leopardus
CTCACACACCTACAAAAATTACCCATAAAACCACACACACACACACACATTTAGTGTGAATCGCTTCTCTCTGGCACAAATTACCTCTCATACACACACACCCATCAAGCCCTCACAAATGTTCCCATAAAGACACACACACACACACACACACACACACACACACACACACAAATCGACCATGAATTGCTCCACACACACACACACGCAAAATAAACACACAAATTTACACATCGAGCATCAATCGCTGCTCTTTCTCACAAATTATCCTACACACACACACACACACACACACACACACACACACACACACACACAGCCAGTCGCGCTCAGTATCCAGACACAATCATACAGAGGCACTCAGCGCGCCGCTCAGATGTAATTGCATACAAACTATATGGAGATGAGGCTTCAATTGAACCAATGAAGGCAGAGTGAGCGTGTACAAACAGCGACACACACTCGCACACAAATATGACCGCTCCGCTTTTCCCTCATTCGGTAACAATCTGAATAAAGTGTCGTCGCGTCGCGTTCGCCGTCCGATCTACTTAGCGGACTCGCGGAAGGATCTGGAAAGGTCATCCAATCTGCGGAAGGCAGAGCCGCTCAATCAGAGGGCTAATAAACAAACAGGCAATACACAATCAACAGCGCCGTCTGCATCTGTGTGTGTGAAGGTGTGTGTGCGTGTCTGTGTGCGCCGCTATTACAGACACTAACTGGAAGCTCTCAGAGAAAATTTTTCTCACTTTGTGTAAATGTCTCTCCACTTTCATTCATTACTGCGCTCTTGGTCGCGTCTGCAGGCCGTTTGCTGGCTGGTTAGTCGGTCAGTGAGTCAGTAAATCAGTCAAGTTGTTCATTAGCTGGTTAGATTGTTCTTTTCTTTGCTAATTTTGTTCCTTCGTGCAGTTTGTAACTCTGAATCTGCGCACGGGATTACATTTAAACATCTTTTAATCTAAGAGGAAGAAAAGGTCTTTGCTGGAAGTGAACAGGACACATTTATCAAGAAACTTACTCGGGTTTACTGAACAAAAGGAGCGACCTTTATGAGCAGCTGCCAGGTGATCAGATGATTAATCACACAGGACAGCCAATCAGAAGGCTGGATTTAAGCCTTGTCAAAAATAACCACTAAAATAAAATTTTAAAAAAAAGGAAGGTCAGTAACTCAGTCAGTCATTTATTCAGTCTGTTTTTCCCGAAGTTTGCAGAGAGCAAGTGAACACAATCTTATGGTTGTAATTGGGTTTTTCATACCGAACAGCTGACTGAAGCCATAATGAAACACACACATACACACAGACACACACAGTGAAGCAATTTCTCCTGGATGCCTTGAGGACACAGAACGGAACATAGTGTCTGTTTAAAACACACACACACACACACACACACACACACACACACACACACAGACACACACAGACACACACACACACACAGTGATGAGTTGGGCTGCTTCCCAGTCTGAAGGATCTTCAAGGATTTCTGTCAGAAATTATTTCTCTTCAAACTAGACTCATGGCTCCATCTGTTTCTGTGTGTGTGTGTGTGTGTGTGTGTGTGTGTGTGTGTGTGTGTGTGCATTGCTTATTGTGCCAGTCTGTCTATTGAACTGTAAAAAACAAAAGTCAAAATGCACATATTTCTGTGAGATACTATTACACATCTGACACACACACAAACAGGCTTAAGCGGATGACAACATTAGTGTAATTTGTGCGTGCGCATGCATGTGTGTGTGTGTGTGTGTGTGTGTGTGAGTGAGTGCGTGCGTGCGCGCGTACGTGCGTGTGTGTGTGTGTGTGTGTGTGTGTGTGTGGGTAGCCTAATATCCCATTAAAGCAACATTTTCAGCGATTTTTCTCAATAGTTATGGTAACATTTTAGTCCTCCGTTAGAGGAACGCTAACACGGTTGTTGTTCGGTCAGATGATCGGGGTTATCTGGCGAGATAAGCTCTGTCCATGGTGCTAATCCTGCTGAGCAGCTCATCAGGAGGCTGTCGACTACACTGGAGGGTCAGGGTCTGACAGAGTCCTAAAACCTGGAAATGAGTCAGTATTTCAGCACCTCTGGCTCCCTCCTCTTAAAGTCAGTGGGTCTTTTGAGTGTGTTTTTGGTTAGAAGTCCTAAATAAGGTCTGTGATTGACACAAGTTCAAGAGATTTTCACGTTTTGTTCTACAACATAAAATTCATCAGTAAATAACCCACTGTGAACTCTGAAGCTTTTATGCAGCGCTCTATTTAACCTCATCTCTTCTCATAGATCTAATAAACCTGAGGCTGTTTTTACCAAAGGTCTGGTATCACTGAAGGGTAACATCTCCTAATTCAGAGTCAAAGATACACAAAATGAACTCTATCTTTAACCACACGGCAATTATATCCATGGAGCTCCTTTGACTTTAGTGATTTTCCCATAGCAGCATGATGAGCCTCACAGACACTGTTAACTCTTTGTCGGCTGTAGTCTTGTTTCCTTACTG
>NW_024632256.1:0-3192 GCF_008729295.1 Plectropomus leopardus
AGGAAAAGATCATGTTTTGGCCCCAATTGGTGGCACAAAAGTTGCTTAAAAAGCACGGATGGGTTGGTGAAAAACACCTAGGTTTCGGCAGGTCAAATGCTGCTGGTAAGCATTGCAAAGGGTTAGTAAAAACACCCTGGACTGGTGGCCCAAAGTTTGCAGAGAAATTAAAACTAACTGCAGCGAGTGTGTATTTTCGGAGAAACAGGACTTTGAAGAAATGGGCTTTTGTTTTTGGGTGAACGGGCAGTTGGAGAAATGGAGTTTTGTTACAATGGCATGGTAACGTTATTTGATTGTGCAACTTTTGCACCATCAGTGAAGCCAGGAAATGACTGTTACAAAGTATAGTTGCATTTTATGTTGCGAAAAATCACCAATAAGAGCTTATAAACACAGCTGGATATGTTCAGGAATATAATGTGAAATCACGTTTTCCTGATGTTAGCATGTTGCTACGTGTAGCATTGTACCTGCAACTGGGGAACAACTGCAACAGATTTTTGTCTCAAAAACATTTGACACTGCATCATTATAAATATGACAAAAAAAAATACAGAAAAGCACAATAGGTTCCCCTTTAACAAAATACTTTTAACCTGTGTCTGTACAGAATACAATGACCCCAGTATATATTGTACAACCTAGCAGAGAAATACACTTAGTCAACTATTGTAAATTCTTGATAAGGCTAATATATAATTTATAAAAGACTTAAAATTAGACAAAACCAAATTAATCTAAAAAACACTGTCAGTTATTTAACAAAGTATATTTGGCAGGACTGTTAGCTGCCTGGTTGGACAGGACAGGCCTCATATGACGTAGACATCCTGTTTATCATTTCTGCCTCTCTGATATCTCATGACACAAATTCTTCGAAAACAGACACTGCGGACGAAATTCATGCAGCCTGTATGAATCATAAAGGACATTGTCAAATTTCCCACATACAGTGGTTAACAAGCAATAAAGAAAGAAATCCATCCAAAACAAAAAACACCAGGTGCCCGGTCAATCACAGGGTTAAAAACAAGTTCTCTCTTTAACAGTTCATGATCAGGTCACTCAAAAAAGGGATGGGAACTTTTTTTTGGCACTGGCTACCCATACAGTGCATTCTTCACAAGGAAGTTTTCTAGAATACATATTCCAAGGTACCAATGAGAATTTCCAGGGAAGTCATAATCTTGTCTCAGATTGCGTCATGCAACAGATTTGCACAAGGGCTTTATCTCTTCTTATCTTAAAACTCAATAAACCACGCTTCCAGTGGGGGAACGGATGCAGAGTTTCCAGTTTCTTCAGGAAAAACGTACACTGGGGGTCATTCGTAGATCTCTTACAGGAATCATGAGCTGCAGCTTTACTGTATAATGACATGTCTACCTGGAGTCATTTCCTTGCTTTTCCAATGTGCTGTATGCCTTCAGAGCTAAGTACGCTCACAGACAACCTCAATTCCTACTCATCAGACTAAAACGTATGACTGAGTTGCTCCAGTCTAGCTGCAATCCAAACTGTAATGCTTTCACTTTTACTTCCAAGAAGCCACCATCACCCTCTGACCCCCCCCATCAACACTGGGTGTGTGTGTGTGTGTGTGTGTGTGTGTGTGTGTGCGTGCGTGCGTGCGTGCGTGCGTGCGTGCATGCGTGCGTGCGTGTGTGTGTGTGTGTGTGTGTGTTGCACTCCTCCTGTGCAACAAAGAGGAGCACAGGAGGAGTATTGTGTTTATCGCTCTGAATTAATGCATGTGTCATCACCATTACTTTAACGGGAACTTTACAAGCATTGTCTGGACTTTATTAACGTCAGTGCCAGTTGCAAATGACATCCTATCCTTTTCTCAGAAACTTAGAGTTTGTTGACAATCATGAGAAAACGTAATAATACACAGACTTTTTAGCATTTGAATTTTTAAAGGTAGCACAGAAAAAGATGAAACAGCTGCATGTGTATTTAAGAATCTCCATAGGCAGGAATGGATTATGACACAAAGGGCCCCTGGGCACAGACACGTAAAAGGACCCACCACCTCTCAACTTAGTGCTGCCTTTGCCTCTTTTTTGTTGTGGTTTTGTTTCTCTGTGTGGAAATTTTTTTGTGTATTTGTGGCTGTTTTGTTTATGTTTTCAATTATTTTGTCTCTCTTTGAGCTTTGGTTTTGTGTCTCTCAGGGTATATCTGCATCTTCTTTGGTTATTATTCTCTTTGTAGGTGTTTTGCATCTCTTAATAGTTTTTTTGCATCTTTTTTTTAAAGTCATTTTGAGTCTTTGTTGTTTCCCTTTGCATGCCTTTAATGTTGTTTTGTGTTTCTTTGAAGGTCAATTTGTGGGACAAAAGAAAGCACGAAACAAAGTAACACGTTATTTTTGTTCAAGTCATAAAAAATGAGCTTCTTATGTCAGTGCCATTTTAGAGCTTTATGACAATTATAAGCAAAAAGTAACAATGTGCAGACTTTTTAACATATGAATTGTTAGCGGTAGCACAGAAAAAATGACACAGCATTATGTGCATATAAGAACCTCAGAAGGCAGGTATGGATTATTAGACAAAGGGCCCCTGGGCACAGTAATGTAAAAGGCCCCACCACCTCTCCTTTGGGCGTTGGACACACAGGCTTTGTGCTGTCTTTGCCTCTTTTTTTGGTGTGGTTTTGTGTCTCTGTGTGGTAATTTTTAGTGTTGTTGTGGTAAAGACATAGCCTTTATAGATGGGGCAGGCAGTAGTTCACCTGGTAGAGTTGGCAGCCTGTCTTCAAAGGCCATGTCCTTTCCGAACGGTTTTTGTTTTTTTTTTTGTTTTTATGTCTCTTTGTAGGTCCTTAACATCTTTTGGTAGTTATTTTTTGTCTCTTTGTAGGTCCTGTGCATCTTTTTTGTAGCCATTTTATGTCTCTTCTAAGAAAATGTGTGTCTCTTTGGGGTACATTTGTGCTGTTTTTGGTCATACGTGTGTCTTTGTAGTCATTTTGCATCTCCTTGTTGTTCCCTTGTATGTCTTTATGGTTATTTTGAGTCTTTTGTGTTAAATTTTGTGACATTTTGAAGGATGCTCTTCAATCTGCATGATTCAGTCATCCACAGAGACAGTAATGAACATATTTTACCTTTAAAGGCCTTCAATAATGATTCTGTTGTGTCTCACCCTATATTTTTGCAACAAAATCATCAATCCAGTAGTT
>NW_024632257.1:0-4672 GCF_008729295.1 Plectropomus leopardus
TATTATTATTAAATGTTGGTATTGAACAGCCAAATCTGATTGGACTGGCATAACACTGAGTCGAGTAGAGACTTAGTATTTTCTACACAGAGGTGAGCGGTTGTGGCAAAGACCCATAAACAAACTGAACACCAGCACTGCATCCAAAAATAAGTAAACTGATCAGTGAGTGCTGTTCTTTTTCTTTGTTTTTCTCTATCAGAATCACAAAAACATTGCCTGCAGGTATGATGCTGATTTACTGATTACCAATGAAGCCTGAAAGGGTTAATGAAGCAACATTTACCATTTTTATCTCCAACATGCTCCATTAATTAACTCGGCAAGAACAAATGTCTTTGAGGCATGGTAGCATCTCAATGACTGATCTCCATTTGACAAAAGAAACTCCAGCAGCCAGAAAACGTCACGGCTCCATCGAGTGTGTCGAGAGGGAAAGTGATGCCCGCACGGCTCAGTCTGAGGGGCCGTAAAAACAGGCTCACAGGAAGTCTTAATGATTTGGAAAGGTCGGGACCTTTTGATTCAGACACATAACAGGCGGCGGGAGGAGAAGTGAGAGGAGAGGGCGCGCGGTCGCACAGCAGGGAGGTCAAATTGGTGGCAGACACATGAATGAAGACGGAGCACCGTCGTTCGCAGGCCGGGGCGGCGGTGAGAGAACCTGAATAGAAAAACCAGCAGTGCACAAACATTACACAGCGTGCTGCATTTAAATGAAATTCAGCCTCACACAGAGTCGACACGGTGGAGCAGTTTAAGGAGGAATAAAGGAGAGAGCAGCCGAGACATAAATTGCACACTGCTGTCAGATGTGCCGCCGCTGAAGAAGCAGCTGAAGTTTTGGAGCATCATCGATTGTTCCAGAGTTAAAGGGACACTTTGCTGATTTTCAGCTTTGTATCATGACCATAAGCGGGTTTCCATTATAGATTTGTGCAAAACTTAACTTAATCTCAGTGTGGAGATGACTGCCTTTCTACTGAGTGATGTTCTGCGACTTCTCCTCCGGAGATAACACTGCAGTAACCATGGCGATGGATGTTCAAAACATTAACAGCTTTATTTTTATTGCAGCCACCGCGCTAGCCGTCATTATTTCTAATCCAAGGCCATATAGACGTGTTATGCAAGTGATAATGCATCACATGCATGTAATCAGATGGCACTGAGCAAACTCTGCCTTCATTGATTAGTTTTAATCCACCTAAAGAAATCAATTAAAAAATTAAAAACATGAGTCCCTCCTCAATGCTTACATGTTTTTATGCCTGACCTGTTTTATAGCACCCCTCCCCCCCTCATAAATAACAAACAGTCCCTATCTTTAACTACTTTGGGGGGCCGGCGCGGCAACTAGGGGCACTACAACGCCAAGTCCAATAAAAGTCCGACTGAGGTGTTTACATGACAGAATAACTGGACTTCCAATCAACTTACCTGGGTGTGATTTTCAGAAATTTGATTTATTCATATTTCAGTCGGACTAACTGAAATTTTCTCTAAAATTGAAAAAAAAATGAAATTTTTTCTAACATCATGTGAAAGAACTGCATTTTTAGTGTGTTTAACTCATGTTTGAAAAACCGTGTGCACATGTTTATTTTAGCACGAAAAGGGGTACGTATGTAGCCTTTACCTGTTTGATAGTAATATTTAATCTGGTTACCAACAGTCCATCAACAGCAGCCTGAAATCTTTGACAAAATGCACCTTGTGTCTAGCTCCTTTCTTAAAAACTCTATCTCGCTACACTTCTGTTTATAAAGCGTGATCTCTGGCACCATCTTCTTCTCCTGTTTTCATCATTACGTGTGCTGTATATTCATCCGCTTTGCTCACTGATCCACGTTCCCGAGCAGCCTCGGTGTTGTTTAGCTGATCGACAGACAGAAGCTTGTCAGAGATGAATGTGACGTGACTCGACTCTTACAAACTCTTAAAACAAGTTATTGGCAACCCGTTCAAACTTCCAGTCTCCATCCTGAGAGGCTGCTGTTCCTGACAGACTTCAGACCCCAGCAGGGGGAACACAGAGATGAAGCCTTAACTTTAACGGTGCTAACGCTGAGCTTCCAGCGCTGGTGGCAATAAAAAGCGATTCTTCACTTTCCAGCCATGACAGACACAGAACCGAAGAGATAACAAATACGTGGTTTGCAGTAACCACCATAAAGTATTCTGTCTGTGTTTTTTCACAGTGAGTGTGACGCCTCTCTCTGCTGTTACTGCCTGCCTGCAGAAAACATCAGCTCTGCTCTCTGAAGCCTGCAGTCTGGATCTGTCCCGACGTTCCTCCATCACTTTAGTTTTCTCTAAGTTTAGGGTGAAACAGTCGAGTCATGCAGCTTCTACTTCTGAAATATTTTGCTCTCACATCGTGTTGAGCATTAATACACAGCAGTGATAATAATAATAATAATATAATGATGACGATGATTATAATGATAATAATGATGATAATAATAATAAGGATGATGATAATAAATTTAAACTTGATTTTAAATCATTTTAAATAATATTTTTGTCTTTGCGCCTCTTGTCTGCACTTTTGCTATTTAATGGTGATTTTTATTTTAAAATTCTTAAATCATTCAGTTATTAATTTAAACGTTTATCTCTTTACTCTTTTATATGTTATTGCTCTGTAAATCTCTTTGAATTGCCCTGTTGTATGACATGTGCTATACAAACAAAGACACTTTGCCTTGCCTATAAACTAAATAAATACAATCACAATCAGCACTGGATACCATAACTCTGCAAATGAGTTGCAGACAACTAAAAGAAATATAAATACAAAAGAAATATTAAAAACCAAGAGTCAAAACAGTTAGCTGGTGATTTTAATCAACTCATCCTTCAACTCCACAGACATAGCAGAATCAAGGACAAATTTTAATTTCATTTTTTAAACTGTTTAAAAAAACGACTAATAAACTCACAAAGTACCTTGTACCGTAAAAAGCCCACCTCCACTTAAGCATCCACCCGTCTGCTGTGCTGAGCTCTGTGTGTTGTGCTGGGCAGTGACGCAGTCAGAGTCTAGAGGCCAAATATTAACTTTATGACCCATTCTGTGAGAGCTGACAGACTGCCATGTGTTTGTTCAACCCTTGTGTTAGTGTCAGATGTCTGTCTGTTGTGAAGGCGGTGTAAGGTGGTGATCTTACAGCTGCAGCTCCTCCGTCACATGATAAAAGCAATAAAAAATCTGCCTGTGGCTCACTGGCTTTTATTGCCTTTAGCCTATCACTCCACTGCGTCTTTGTTTGTATATTAATGTGGGCGTATTTGCATGGTTATATCAGCGTAGGTGCTCTGTACTGTGCCAGTCCAGTCTGTAGGCTGTCGTTTATATTACTGCTGTAATTAAGTTTTCTGGTATGAAATTATTATCAAAGGAAAAAAAATGTGGGTTTCTTTAGTTGCTTGTGCAGCCATCATGCCGGTGATTTCTTGTAACTGTTGGTTTGGAGAGAGTCTCTGAATAACCATTTTGAGGGCTGTGTTGCCCTAACAGAGTGATACTAAACTTTCTGCTTGTGGGCCAAATCTGGCCCTCAATATGGTACCAGGTGGCCCCCCAGCTGTTTTCTAACTCACAACAAAACTAAAGTGAGTCACACTTGGAATTGTTTTTGTACTTTTAGTATACATAAGGTGACAGAGTGCATAAAAAAGCATAAAAATATACCTTGTTAATCAAAAAAGTGCAGTGGACTAAGACCCTAATGACCATAACCCTGAAAAAGGTCTTAAAATCTGAACAATTTGCCAAAATTTTGAAATGTCCTTAAATTCTAGAAACGTCCCAAAATTCTAGAAATATCCTAAAATGCTAAAACTATCCCAAATTCTAGAAATGTCCTTAAAAATGTCTTAAAATCCTGGAAACTTCCTAAGATCTTAGAAAGGTCCTTAAATGCTAGAAACCTCCTACAATAACAGAGATGTCCTCAAATGCTAAAACAATTTCTTAAAATCCTAGAAATGTCCTAAAATCTTCGAAAAATCCTAAAATGCAATTCTAGAAATGTCTTAAAATGCGAAGAATGTCCTAAAAATCCTAGAAAAGTGCTAAAATCCTAGAAATGTCCTGAAATGCAAGAAATATACTAAAATCTCAGGATCCTGTATGGGACTGCTTTGACTGGCCCTTGGCCCCCTGTCATTTAGCAAAATTGGCCCTCAGACAAAGCAGGTTGAGTATCCCTGCCCTAACACTTCACCCGACCCCTAAATGTGAATCTCATTTATTAAAAATGCAATGGAAAAAAAATCAAATTGCCAAATCCAATATAAACAATATAGTATATTAGTCTATCATTCTGTTTAAGTCCTTTATGTGATTAGTTGATCGTAAACAAAGGGCTTGGATTTCTCATTTAGTCGAGGTATCAGAGGTCTGTAACATAATAACGGAGACGAGCTGCCGTCGCTGGTTTGGCGGTGGATGGATGAGCTGTTGAGTCCACTGACCTCCTGCACAGTAAAGACTGTTTACAGTCATTAACGGTCACACTGTGTGGAGATCATGAGGGGAGCAGTTAGTCACAGTTTGCTTACTTTTATGTTTTTTTAACATGTGGATTTTCAATTAAGAGCTTAAAATCAAATCTGCAATATTATTTAAGATGCCTCGAGACTCTTACAAAGTTTGGACATTATG
>NW_024632258.1:0-9334 GCF_008729295.1 Plectropomus leopardus
CAAAGTTTCAAATTGAAATGTCAACATGGACCACTTCATTTTCAAATGCTCATGGACAGAAAATGTCCCGTATGTTGGATCATTTTTCATCCACACCTGAGGAGGAACAGGACAGGGAGGAGCCTGCTTCCTCCACCTGCCAGAGCAAGCAAGTTTAAATATATTCAGATTTCTTTATGAATCTCTCTCTCTCTCTCTCATTTTGTGCGTACGTGTTGTTACAACCCTGGCTCAGGGGAAGCAACATAGAGGAGTCAGAGGCATCAAGTCGACGATTACAGTCTTTATTTTACAGGTTAACTAATAAAAAGGAAAAAAGGAATGGTGGCTGAAGCCATGGTCTCTGATCCTGGCTGCTGGTTGAGAGAGGGAGGGGCTTGTCTCAGGCTTTTGTAGACATCCCTCAGGTGCAGGTAATCAGTGGCAGATGATGTGTGGAGGCCAGGCAGTGTCACACTAAAACAGGAGGTACGGAGGTCAGGGAATGCCTCAAAGAAAACAAAACATTGGTAGGTCTATACATAACAGTGTTTGTGAAGTGTGAAACATAATTCACGCAAGGTTTAGGGGCCGGTGTGTGCGTAATTGCCCGCAGAATAGACCATCCACATCTGTTGCGCTTGGTGTTGCATGTGAAGTCAGTGCAATAATCTCATAGTAATCATCTCAATTAATTTATTGTTTCTGGTTGTTGAAAGGGCGGTCTTACTTTTCATGCGTTCATATTTTTTTACATTGATTTCAGCCCCACAAGTGTATGGATTAGCCCTACATTTATATAGCTAAAACAAAAATTCTGCCATCGCCACTGAATGAGATGAAGATGGAAAGAGAAAATGAGAATGTTTAAAAGGATTTTAAAAAACAAGGACATATTGTGACATATGTGACACAGGCTGAAAAGGGAAAAAAAGAGATTCATTTGAAATCATGAAGAAGGACGACAAGTTAAGCTAAGCGATATAAACAGTTTTGTTCCAGGTGCCATCACACGCGATAACAAGCTGTAGGAAGATTGCGAAACTTCACATTGCACAACATCATTTTGGAGCCTGTGTTTATGATTTATTTATTCATAGTTTTTGGATTGTTTTTATTTAAGTTTGTTTTTTATAGTTTCATGTTTTTATTGGTATTTATGACATATTTGACATTCATTAGCACTGGGGCACTTGTTTAATCCTTGCAGTTGTTTAATTTTTATGTTTGATCTTGTTTTTTTATCTCTTTGTCATGTTTTTATTCTGTATGTTGTCTGTGGTGTCAGAAAACTGTGTCGAATGGATGCCTTTCACCTTATACTGCAAACCAAATCTACCTACGGGTACAAATAAAGGAACCTGAACCTGAACCTGAAGCTAAAATGTTGAAAGGAAGTATGGAAGTAAATGTGTGTCATCTGATTTTGAATTGAAAAAGCCATTACAATTTTGGCACTGAATATGTATACATTGAAATTATGTATCTGATTTTTTGCCTCTGAATTTAACTAAATTTCACCTTTAATTTCCAATGCTCACAAATTCAGAATAAAAATTTCAAGTTAAAAAATTCAGATAATCTGAATTCAAGTTGCTTAAATTAAATAGGCCAAACTCGGATACCAAAATATGAGGTATAAAATTCAACTTATAAATTTTCAAGTTGCTCAAATTCGATAGGCCAAATTCAAATAATAGGAGGTACATAATTCAGAGTAAACAGCTGGGAACCCAAGGGAAAAGCAATCAATTCTAGATCAAGTCAAACCAACATCCAGCCAATCACATTATGCTCAACTGGTCACCTGATGCCGAAACTCAAGCTCATGAAGTCAAGGGCTGTGGTCAGTGTTGCCAACTTGGAGACTTTGTCGCTATATCTAGCAACTTTCCTGACCCTCCTGGCAACTTAATTCGTCAAAGCGACCAGCAACAAATGGAGTGACTTTTTTCTGGTAATATGGGGAATGATTGCGTTGACAAAGCTCTGCAAAACGCATCTAACATATCCCATTCCGTGGTTCACATTACAACTGAGCTCACGAGAACCAAGTACAGCGAGGGAGGCTGCCGTCTCCTCCTCATTACTCACACAGTACTCATGTGGTCAGTCTGACCAGCAGCACCACAGTCCCAACCTGCAGTGGACTCCGTGATCGCTCTGAGCGATTTGACCAGAAAAAGGAACTTGATTTGTTGCAAAGAGGGTCTGGAAAATTGCTAGATATATTGTCATGATCTTGGGATAAGGCTCGATTAAAAGTCCGCCTTGCTCGCCTTCAGTTGGAGGCTCAGGAGAAGGCGTAAGACCACCTAGCGCAGCTCGATAGTGATAGTGCCCGTGCTCCCTCTGGAGGACAGCCTCCACTACAACGCTGTGAAAGCTGTCATCCTGCGTGCCTATGAATTAGTCCCGGAGACAGCACACAAAAAGTCCCACACTCAAACTCACATGGAGTTTGCTAGGGACAAAGGGAACATGTTTGATAAATGGTGTTCAGCCTGTGATGTGCATGACTTTGTTTATCTCTGTGAGCTGTTTGAGGACTTTAAAAAGTGTTTGCTTGAGCGCATTGTTGTATATTTAAATAAACAGAAAGTGAAAACCTTATCTGCTGCCCAGGGCCGGTTGTAGGGAGGCATATATGAGGGGGCAGTCAGAAATGTGAAGGGGGCATCATATGTACACATCATGCTCCAGCACTTTTTTTCCCCTGTGCTTATAGTAACAGTGTTTTCTCCATTGAACTGGGTTGTTAGCTATGTGTCCAACCCCAACCTAGAGAAGTGGATTGCACTTAGTCAGGCCTCTACCTTCAGACCTGTCCAACTTGGGTGTCCCACCTGAAGACTGAGCTCCTGCTGGTATAGCTCTTAAGGTCACTGAGGCACGCAAACCCCCTGACCAAAATAAGGTGGCAATCCCTCAAGGGGGGAAACTGAAAAATAAAAATAAAATAAAATATCCTTCATCCAGATTTTATCAACCAACAACATATATATCTTAACTAGATGGCCTCAATTCTCAAATAAATTTTAACCTAAAGTAAGACTTCAAAAACTGTAATCAATATTTACAAAACTGAAAGGTAGTCTTATGAATAATAATTAAAAAAAACTTCTCAAACTAATTTATAAAACACAACAGATATAGAACAGAACATTTTATGTTTTCTTTCTTTTTTAAAATTTTTTTTGGCTTGTTTTTTTTGTTAGCAACCGAACAGTTCAAAAATCTTTCTTTCCACTCCTCTCTTTTCTCTCCACTCCACTCTACAACAACAGTCTCCTATTTCCCTTTGCAAAAACTCTCACAAATTCATCCATGTCCAAGTTATTTGTTATGGACTTCTCATGGGCCAAGATCACCAAATTCCTCTTTCTCTTGTGTAACATGGTGCGACGATAGGGGGTTAGAACCCGTGACAATGTGGAGAAGGAACTCTCACACGCTGCTGAAGACACACCAACCACCAGGGCTGTTACATACAATTTATGCAACTCAGGAAAGGCTTCCTTGTACTCCTGCAGGTGTTTACACACAGTGGACAGGTCTGTTTCATTTGGACATTTCTTGAGCAACATCTGTTTTGAAATTTCTGTGCTTGTAAGCACAGAAATTTCTTTGCTTGTTGCACAACAAGCACAGAAATTAGTAATTTCTGTGCTTGTTGTAACTGAGAAAACGCGGCTGCTTCTTCAAAGTCTTACCGCTCGTGGCGGCGCTGAAACCTGACACCACACTGTCCGGCTACGTCTTGGCTCATTTGCATACTAACAGTGATTGGATGACCAGCCTGTGAATACACACACAGCGGAGGGACAGATAGATGAGAGGAAGCTGATAATATATCGTCTTCGTGTCCCCTTTTCGGCGGATTTTTCCGCTACTGCAGATAATTTTGTCAACTTGTAATGTATTAATTTTGTGAGTATATTAAAAATGTGCTTTCTCAACTTCTAAAATTTTGATTTGAGGGGGCAAGACATTTATTTGAGGGGGCGCTGCCCCCTCTTGCCCCTGCGTAGAGCCGGCCTTGATTGGTTTCCCTTGGTTGTTCATGTATATGAGGCTTGTGGCAGTCTAATTATTCAGGCAGCGTGACTGGGGATGGTGACATCATCAGAGGTTCGCCATGTCATCTTGGATTCCTTCCTCCCCTAACCTGGGGTGTTCCTCTGCCTATGGCCTGTTTGTCCTTCTCCCCCTGCTGCATGCCTTCCTGCCAACCAGTTGGGTGGTGCCAGTTGTCCTGCCTTCCTCCCTTTCGATGAGTGCTTGCTCCAATTTTTTGTTTTCCTGATGATTATTTAAGTCCACCGTACCTTTGTCAGTGCATGGCTGTGATTTCATGTGAGCAGTCTTCCTCTGTGCTGTGTGCTCTGTGTAGCTATTGATTGTTGTAGATTGTATTGGTTAACTCGACTGTTGTACGTGCTGCCTGAGAGGAAGCAGTCAAGTTGTGAAAGGAGCTGGACCTTAGAGTAGGTTGTTTTGTGTTGGTATCTTTTGTTTATAGTAGCCTCCATACCCAGTTGTTGCACCACCCCATAGCAAAACTCTGTATAGCACACTAGATCCTATCTGTGTCTACTGTGGGCTGGATAGGGTAGATACAGATTTCTTTTGTTTGCCTTATTGTTTGTTGTCACCCTTCGCGCTCTCTTTGTGTTCACATGTTGCCTGCTACTGTAGTTTAGCATAAACATCTAAACACTAAACATCTTTCGCGCCTGTTTAACACACACGGTGCTGTGTTACCTCCCTTTGTCCCTAGGCATAAGATTTGCGGGTTGTAATGTTCTCCAAGTTGGCAACACTGACCACAGCCCTTGACTTCTTTGTCTTCTCCGGGGATGAGCTTGAGTTTCAGTGTCAGGTGACCAGTGGAGCCTAATGTGATTGTGATTGAGCAACTTGAAAATGTATAAGTTGAATTTTATACCTCGTATTTTGGCATCCGAATTTGGCCTGTCAAATTTAAGCAACTTGAATTTAGATTATTTGATTTTTTTAACTTGAAATTTTTATTCTGAATTTTTGAATATTGAAAATTAAAGGTGTAAATTAGTTATTGAAAATGTAAAGAGTTAAATTCAGAAGCAAAAAATTAAGATAAAATCACAGTCAAAGCCAAGGTTCAAATGAGACAGTTTTGCAACCACTGTCTCTACCATTGAGACGCCTGCATTCAAGGAAAACAAGAAGTCTCACCAGGTTCAACTGCAAAATAGTTAATCTGCAAAGACAACTGGAATATGTATGTGCTGTTCTAAAGGCCACTCACAGGAACATAAACTTTCTAAAGGAGAAGGAGTCTGCTTTAGCCTTAGCATTGGGCACATGAGCAAAGATTGCGACAAGCACTTGATGTGTAAAGTGTGCAGCCAAAAACATTCCAGCATTCCTCATATTAACCAAAGAGTAAGAGCAAGCAGCACAGACTGTAAATGGCCCAAGGAACCATCTGTGAGCAGTGCACTGGTCTCTCTGCAAACATGTGGTCATAAAGGGGCCGGGAATGGTGATGGAATCCTGTCCATCCTTCCAGTTCAGGTGAAGTCTAGCAAGGGAAACAAAATCATACAAACATATGCAATTCTGGATCGAGGCAGTACAGCCACATTCTGTGCCGAAAACTTGATGAGGAAGCTGAATATGAATGGAAGGAAAGCTTAAATCAATCTACAAACCATGGGTTCAAGAGCATCAGTTTCCAGTTATAGATTGACATGTTTGGAGATTTCAAGTCTCACTGAAACCCTTTTCTATGACTTACCAGACGTCTATACCTAGAAGAGGATGCCTGTAAGACAACATTGTCATAGAGGAGGCATTGGCTAAGTGGCCATACTTGGATGGTGTATCCAAGCTAATGTGGAGTTGTTGATAGGCACCAATGCCTCCAAAATGCTTGAACCCTGGGAAGTAATCAACAGCCACGGAAATGGACCATATGCTATTAAGACCCTATTGGGATGGGTTATTAATGGCTGTCTTCAAGGATGCAGTGAAAAGAGGTGTGAAAATGACCACCTCACTGCTACTGTCAACAGGATCTGCATAAGAAGGCTGGAGGTGTTACTGAATAATCAATACAACCATGATTTTAATGAGCATTCATCAGGTGACAAAGACATGTCAAGAGATGAAGTCAAGTTCATTAAAATCATGAAAAGTTCAGAAGAGCTTCAAAATGGGCATTACAGCCTAAATCTTCCTTTTTAAAAAGAAAGAGGTCTCTCTGCCAAACAATCATTGTGTTGCCAAGTAATGCATTCTTGGATTGAAGAGGAAGTTTGAGAGAAATGAGAAATTCCACCAGGAATACACCAACTTTCTTTGTGAGGTCATCAAAGAGGGATATGCTGAATGCGTACCCGAACATCAGTTAGAATGGTCCAATGGAAAAATATGGTATATTCCACATCACGGAGTATACCATCCGAGGAAAAGAAGTCTTCGTGTTGAGCTTGACTGTGGAGCTTAGTTCAGAGGGAAATCTCTAAAAAGTCAACATCTACAAGGTCCTTACCTTACCAGTTCTTTGTTAGGAGTCCTCACACAATTCAGACAAGAACCTGTGGCTGCGATGGCTGATATTCAGTCCATGTTCCATCAAGTCAAAGTAGCCCAGGATGATTGAGATTTCCTGCATTTCTTGTTGTGCCTGAAGGCGATGTAAATCACCAGCATATGGAATATAGAATGACAGTACATCTGTTCGGGGCAGTGTCTTCACCCAGCTGTGTCTTCACCCAGATTTGACAGCCGTTTTTCATAGGGGAGGTTTCTATTTGACAAAATGGATTAGTAACAGTCGTGGTGTGTTGCTATCCATTCCACAGGAGCAAAGAGCGTAGATTTTGCATGAGCTCGATTGGACAGAGACCAACTTCCAGTTGAGAGAGCCCTTGCCCTTCATTGGTGTGTTGAGACAGACTATTTTAAATTCAAGATGATACTCAAAGAACAGCCTCATACCAGACATGGGATTCTGTCGGTGGTTAGCTCTGTTTATGATCCTTTGGAATTTCTAGCACCACTCACACTTCCAGCAAAGTTCGTATTGCAGGATCTATGTAGGAAAAGTATTGGATGAGATGATCAAATACCAAATGCTCTCCAACAGCAATGGATCAAATGGCTAGGAGATGTGGAAAGGGTGACAGCATTCAAAATTGATAAATGCCTTAAGCCACCAGATTTTGGACAAACCACTCATAGTCAATTACATCGCTTTTCAGATGCCAGTGATACTGAATATGGCACTGTAACATATCTCAGGTTGCAGAAGAACAGCAACAGTATCCGTGTGTCTTTCATACTAGGCAAAGCCAGAATGGCGCCACTGAAAAATGTGACAATTCCTCGCTTAGAGCTTACAGCTGCTGTTCTTGCTGTTTGCATGGACACAATGCTAAAGGCAGAATTACAGCTTCCACTTGTGAAGTAATGTTATGTTTCTGGACTGATAGTACTTCATTTTTAAAGTATACCAAAATCAAGGACAGGAGGTCCGAGGATGGAGGTATGTTCATACCACCCAGAATCCTGCAGACGAAGCCTCATTAGGACTGACAATGGATTGTTTCTTGATAAACCAACGATGGATTGAAGGCCCTGATTTTCTGTGAAAAACAGAAGAGGCCTGGCCTGTAAACAGCGTAGATTTTGACATTCCTGCTGATGACCCATAGGTAAAAAGGGATCTCATGGCTAATGCAGTGATTGTTGAGGATTCACCAACTATTCATCAGCTGATAACCTTCTTTTCTGACGGGAATGTTGAAGAGGTCAGTTGCATGGATTCTGAAAATAAGGAAGGCTCTACTGGATATGATTAAAAAAAGAAAACAACTGAGTCAAAGGGATGCAGACATCGATAGTAACAAAGTGGAAAAGGAAATGCATAGGCTTAAAGCTGCATATGGAGGACAGAGTTTGACTCCAGACGATCTTTTGGAGGCAGAAACAAACATCATTCATTTTGCTCAACAGGAAAGATCCCCTAATGAGTTTGTTGCATTATCATCTGGCAAATGTGAAGTAAAAAAGGAGGGTACAATTTACAAACTGGACCTCACTTTGCATGATGTATTGCTTAGAGTTGGAGGGAGATTGAGTAAGGCTGCCATGCTAGAGGAGACAAAACATCCAATTATCCTATCCAAAGACCAGCATGTATCCTCTCTAAAGTACATTCATGAACAGCTGGGCCATAGTGGGAGAAACCATGTTCTCTCCAGATTACGGAGCAAATTTTGGATCACCAGTGCTAATGCAGTGTCCAGAAAGATTCTGCCCAACTGTGGATTCTGTAAACGCCATAAAGGGAAGTTGGGTGAGCAAAAAATGGCTGATCTGCCCATAGAAAGAATCATTCCAGATCTTCCCCCATTCACTAATGTTGGTGTTGATTATTTTGGACCAATCAAGGTCAGAAGAGGACGTAATATGGAGAAGTACTACGTGTCATGTCAAGGAAGTTATGTTGATTTGCTTTTTGTCGTGTTTATGTTGTCTTGTGATTTCCTGTTTTTTTTAAATTTTAACTCTCCTCTCATTTCAGGTCACTTACTTCCTCCCTTTGTGTGTTTTCCCGCCAGTGTGATTGTCAGCCCCACCCTGATTGTCTCCACTTGTTTCCACTTACCTTGTGTATATTGAAACGGGCTTGTTTAGAACCCAGATGCAGTACGCCAAAACTCAGCAATAGTTGGTAATGACTTTTATTTAAACCAACACAAACGAAGAACAGCCCACAGGTATTCAGTTCGTTCTTCAGGCGGTTAGCCCAAACAATGTCTCTGGGAATCCCACGAAGAGAAGACACGAAGCTTGAACCTACTGTGGCTGGAGAGCAGGAAACCCCGTAGCTCGACGAGCCGACAACACGTGTGGAAATGTTGTCGGGGATTGCGCTGAAGATTGGTCGGGGACAGGCAGAAGATCCGTAACCGGGAAAACAGTCCGAAGAAACAACGGTACCGTCGAGGAGCAGGCAGGAGGATCGTCGTGGTCGAGCGGTGAGGTCTTTGCCAGTGGAGCCGTCAGATTTCTGGAACGCCGGATCGGAGCACGTGGTCGGGGACAGAAGGCAGGTAGGTACACGGGGAGGCAGGCGCAGAGAGCTGGTCGGGAACAGGCTGGATCGGCAACAGGAAATCTGGCAGGAAAACGCTGGAGAGTCGTGCATAATAGCAGAGGAACAATCTGGCAGTGAGTGAGCGTGTTGGAGTGTCTTAAATACTGGACTGATTGGTGATGAGCTGCAGCTGAGGGAGAGCAGGCTGCAGCAGTGGGCGTGGCTGGCAGGTAGAGCAGGTCAGAGTGAGGTGAGTGGAAAAAA
>NW_024632259.1:0-4695 GCF_008729295.1 Plectropomus leopardus
GAAATAAAGGAATTTTAACATTTCAAGAGAGTGCCTTTGGCATTTTGGTGAGTTTTTGGTGTAGAATTTCAAAAGAACAGTCCAAAAAGGCAACTTTTAACATGTTGAACAATAGCTAACTATAGTGGGGTTCGTGTTAGGGTTTGGGGTCAGGGTCAAGGTCAGGGTCAGGGTCAAGGTCAGGTATTCATCGTTCTAAATGTCAAAAAAAGTCGTATTTTTGGAGTTTTCTTTTTGATGGTTTGATTCCAGCCTGCTTAATGCTTGTCTTGCATGCATGCTCTCCCCCTTTAATAATATATCTCTCCTATATAGTAAAGGTTAAAAAATGCCTGAAAAACAATCTTTGAAAATAAATAAATAAATAAATATTTCATTTGAAAAACTGTGATCAACCTATTTTAATGTGTTTACTTCTTTGGTGACTTCTCTTTGTCTGTTTTTGTAATCACAGCAGTTCTTCTCTGATTATTATCACTGTTTCTTTCTCTTTAATCACGACAGATTATTGACAGACCGAGCTGTAATTTCAACTAAGAAAAGAGAAGAAGCCGGTTTTATTGGAACATTTAGTACATTTTGGGTGTTTTCTTGCAAAATAACTATTGTTTTGAACACGTAAATGAATCTTTTGTGGAGCCTTTTTTTCTTTTCTTTTTGCCAAAAGCACATTTATCTGTTTTTTGAAGCACTGCAGCAGTTTGTTTTTCACTCCGAGACACCTGAGTGACTTTAGTTCAGCCTGAACAATCAGAGGTGTGTTTGTGTTACAGAGATGCAGGTCCCTCTCATCCTGTACCTCCCACACACACACACACACACACACACACACACACACACACACACACACACACACACACACACAGTCCCATTCAGCAGCTGTGGCTCTTTTCTAAAATAGGTCTGGGGGCAGCTGGGTAATTTCACGCAGCCAAACGGCGAGCGGACACAGATAATTCCCTCTGCAGTCGCTGGTCGGACTCGTCCTGCAGCAGTTTCCTGCAGGCTGCCGATCCTTCAGGTGTTTGACCCGCTCACACTGTGACGGCCTGATTATACAGCTCATGTGCACGTGCTAGCATCTGCTCTGTGTGTGTGTGTGTGTGTGTGTGTGTGTGTGTGTGTGTGTGTGTGTTGTACAGCCTGAACTTAACACCTGCGTTGACTCACAATTATCAAACATTATCAGGATAAGCAGAAACATTATCATTAATGCAAAGTTGTGTTTGTTTCCACCAGATGGATGTTTCTATTCATCTCTGCAGCTTTGAAACAGATGCTTCCTCTATATTTCATCCTTTTAACTCTAAATTCTCATCATCTTGGTACTCGGTCACAGATTGTTGCTCCACGTTCCCCAAATGAGAACTGAAAAGATGTCGTTCTCTTTAGTCCACTTTATACACGATATCATCTGCAGAGGCACTTAGACTTGGACACTCTGCCACCATTACAGCTGATCTAATGCCTGTTTTCATCATTTGTTTTATTTGAGTGTAAATATTTTTAATAATGAAATAGTTTCCTTCCACAGTGACACTGTGGAAGGAAACTTGGTTGTGACTCCTTGATTAGCATTTATAATCCAGCAGGAGCCCGCCGTGTGGAGGATCACTCTGTCAGCACTCTGCAGCACTGAAACCAGATCCCAGTGTGAATCCCCAGTCCTCCCACAGACACACTGGGAAACCGTTTCTCCTGCAGAGATTACCCAGCAGTGACGGACGCTCCACTCCAATAAATCACAGAGTCACACAGGCCGAGAGGAAGAAATGTGTTTCCTCTGATGGCCTTCATCCATCAGAGCTGAGCAGCAGTGAGCGAGGACAGGAGGACAAACCCGCAGGATTTCATCTCTCTGCATCCTCAAATCACTTAACGAGACAGAAACACAGCGCTGCTACTGATGCTGCTACCTCTCAGGTATAACCGGCACTGGTGCTGCTACCTCTCAGGTATAACCGGTACTGGTGCTGCTACCTCTCCGGTAGAAGGGTGCTGATATTCTGTGGATAAACAAGTTTCATCTACGTGTTCAAAGACTTCACCACCAAAAATTGTCAATACGTATCAATATGTTAATGCTCATTCGGGAAAAAAAGTCTGTTACAGAGGTTATTCTGTAATGTGCTCTTTGTCTATTTTTAAAAAAACAGTAAACTAACGATATTCTATAGTTTTCTCACTCTCGACAAATCCCATAAAAAGAGCCACTGATTGTCTCCACTAACAGGTACAGTGTGTGTTTCTGCAGCCTGATGTCTCTTAAAAACACATCAACATAAAAACACACTTTGTGGTGTATTTGATAAAACGGCCTGCTGACACAAATACTCACTAAAGTACCAAATGTGGATTAATCCGCCACTAAAAAAAGTCCCCAACAAAGTCACTGTCTCCTCCGGTTTGTTTGATAAAACTAAAGCCAGCAGCTGTCCCCTCCTCCACTGTGATTGGACGGCTGGGTAAAAAGTGACAGTGACATGCTGAGTGTTTTACCCAAAGTTGAACATTTTTAAATTCTCAGTGACTAGAAAAAAGCTGCTTAACCTGCAGCGTTCAGCGCTGAACAGACGCTCAGTGCCTCACCACGCTGCTGCGTTTGTCACAGAGTTTAAATAAAACTTTGCTTAAATCACTGACCTCAACACACTCATACTTGGGACAGGCGTCTATATGGGACGGGCCACTAATTCCTTTCACACAAAACTGTTGCTCAAATACAATCAAATTATTTACTTAACCGTTTGAGACCTTGGCAAATTGGCTTTTTTTTTTTTTTTTTCAAAAACATTGGAAGATAATAGGCAACAAAGGAAGAAATGACTGAAAGGACAGCAAGAAATCTGTGAAAAGTACAAAAAATTACCTGATAATTGACAAAACAAAAACTTGGAAAACTAAAAGAAAAGAAATTAAACCAAAAAAATCCAAAATGAGAAATGGAAAAAAAGCTTAAAAAGGACAATAATTCAGTAAAATAATTTTACATATATAATTATGAATAAAGTTCACTGGACATTTTTTATAAAAAAATAATCTTCTACATCAACTTATCATCTACTCATAACTGAACTCATTTTTACTCTATTAGAGAGAAACTCAGCAAATTGAATGACTGACAATTTTAACTTCAATATTCACTTCACATTTGAAGAATTACTGGAGAGGAGGACCGTTGGACAAAGTGATCCTCGGTGGAGACTTTCCAAAGAGGAAATGATTATCGCTCCTCCTCGCTGTCTCTGTCCTCGCTCAAAGAGACCTGTTATGAAAACCAGTCACGAGGACGTCTTCTCCCTCTGAGGGACCGCCACCGAACCTCATCACCATAAACAGATCCGGGCAGGGGAGACGTCAAATTATCTCCTCTCATGCTTTTATTTTGTAAAGGCCTTGAGATGCATACAAAATAAAAGCAGGCGGATGAGGAATACATGAAGGTGGAGGCGGTGTAAGGAGGTGAAGTCACTGCGCTGAATGTTAAACAGAAGAAGAAGAAGAAGAGAAGCTCTCTCGGGGTCACCGGCAATTTTGCATTAATTATCCGAATCATCACCTACTTCACTGAGGCTCTCCAACCGGTTTGGGTCAATACGGTCTCACTTCTCTGCCGATGAGCTAAAAGTTTCTGCTGTGGACCTCATTAAAACCCACACTGCTGCTAAAAATATGCATCATGAAAATGTGAGAAAAATGATCATTTACTATCACTAGGAGGGTTTTCGTTACAGATTTGTGAAAAACTTAAGTGTTTTTTTCCCAAAATGTCTATAAAACACTTGCATTAACCCCTTAAATTGCAGGAAATTGAAATTATATATTTGAAATATGTTACAGGATAAAAGACATTTTTTAGCACTTTCTTGGGTTATTTTCTCTTTTTTGTTATTTTCAGAAAATTTTCTTGCAACTTTTTTGTAAAAACATTTTTTTTGCAAATTCTTAGGTCATTTCTTGTTTCTGTTTCCCCTCCCATGTTTTTCAAATAAATCAAGCCAATTTGCTAAGGCCTCAAAGGGTTAAAGCTGAGTCACGCTAATGTTTTGTGACAAAGATGACGTGATGTTTTCTTCCCGGTTGAACTGAGGCAGGAGTGATGTAATCATGTGTGCTGACTGTGCATATTCAGACACGTTGCATCCTAAAATAGAGTCTGAAATGCATTTAATTATTCAACACATACCTAAAATACTACATGACTCAGTGTTGCCAAACATGTCATGTTTCAGTGAGCGGGCGACTCTTCCAGCCTGTCGGCTCGCAGCTCGAATTCATGTTGACGTGAGGAAGAGAAAGACGCCGTCGTCCTCTGCTCTCTGACGGTCAAACTGCTTTAAACTCCTAATGACACTTTAACTTATTTATTTTTCCTTTTTTTAATAAAGAGAAGTTCGAGTTGTCAGTCAGAAGCTTCAGCAGCAGTGAAGGACCAACTAAAGGACCTATAAGAGGTCAATTACTAAAATTTCCTCCCAGCAAAGGTCTGAACCTTGTACCTAAAATCAATATCACCATTAATTGAATTTTTTACTTCGATTACAATTAATGAACACTTATTTTGCTTTTTCGTTTATTTTTGTCCTCATAGTTCCCTGACAGTTTCATGTGACCATGGTGTGTTGGAGTGTAATAAACATATGATTTATTATTATTTATTAAACTTTCCAGCATTATATAAAAATGAAAAGCTCC
>NW_024632260.1:0-5061 GCF_008729295.1 Plectropomus leopardus
TAGGTGTTAACTGTCTTACCACTGTTGAAAATCACATTGTTTGGATGTGTGTTATAGTTATGGTGATTTTTAATCCAAATTCCAACTTGTCTTATTCCATCAATATCTTGTTCTGGTACAGCACTAAAGTTACATGGGATTTGTAGACAAGATCCACTTAGTGCTTCCATCTCTTGTGGTGCAGTAATGGAGAGGTGTGCTTTATAGGGACAAGCAGCCAAAGCACCTGTAAAATCAGACTCATGATAAGCATAAGTGGAAGAGATCTCTGTGAATAGGCAAAATATGCGTCATCAGCAAGAACCTTTCCAAAGATTGCTCTTTCTGCACTGAACAACCAGCTCACCTGAGAGAAAGAGGATCTGGAGTAACATGTTGACAGTTACAAACAGGGCTGCTATTACCTGCAAACACAACAATGCAGCTACTTTTTAGACATGTTTTTGCCGATATGACAAAGAAACTTGCATTATATAACCACTATGTTATAATTTGTGACTTCAGCAGTAAATTTTAAGCAATAGGACTGTGGTTAAACACTGCTGAATGAACTTCTTGTTTCTTATGACTTGGTTATGCAAAAAAAATTAACGGATTAAATAATTATTGTGGCTAAGAAGCTAAGAAGCAAAATAAGGGGAAAAAAATAATTATCTTACCATACAAGCCAAGTCAAGAAGAGAGCAGCGATGAGACCCGTCGACGGATATTTTCTAAGTGAATATCAGTTTGTTAATTTTAGCTTGTGCAGATAACCAACTTCCTTTTTAGAGGCTGTAAATTTAAACTTCCCATGGCTCAAGATTAACAGTGTGCAGTCAAGTGTGCAAAGTCAGGATGGTTTTGTTGTGCATCTGATGAAATTATATTACAAACAATAAAGGAATATACTGCATAGAAAAAAACCCACACACATCTGCTTGCACTGCAGGCAGAAAAAGGCATTATTAGCAACAAAGTACAAGGTAGATTTATTTATCAATTTATCCAACGTAAATGAAATTAAAATTTCACTTCACCACATCACTTTGGCTTTATTCATATTAGAAAACAATGTAAATATTCAGTCAGTGGCTATTTCAACGTCATTTCAACCCCCAACAGAATGCTGTTTTAACACAAATATGTCCTCCTGCCAAATATCTTGCTGAGTAAATTAACAACTGATATTGATATGAAGCACACACCGTGAACACATTATTAACTTTCTTTGTGGGACTGAGAATTACCACGGTGATTGTGTATGAGATTGTGGTGCATATGTGAGGTTGGTATTTTTATTTATCTAACTGATGTTTGATCATTGATTTTGTTTATTTCTTTTACTTTATTTTGGTATAGTTAGCCTGTTGGATGCTTTTTAAATTCAATTCATTATTGGAGTTTTGTTTTATTTTATTATTTTGGATATATTCATGTTATATTTCCATCAAAATTTTATTTATTTTTTCCTATTGGAATCATTGATTTGTGTGCTAAAATGTGATGATGTGTATACAAAAATTCAATGAAATACTAATTATAAGAACTTAGCACGATGCACAAAATTTGTTCTGATGTGAGCGCACGTCTGCGGTGTGTGAGATTTGATATTTAAGGCAACATAATTTTGTTAAGATAAATGATTGATTGTAATAAAAAATTGTGCCGTTCTAAGAGATATTCATCAGAAAATGAGAGCACATCCAATCGAGATCTGAAAATCCTCTCTGGACGATGCTTAATAATTCTGCTTCGATATCGATGGCTTCAGGATGATGCTTCAGGTGGGAAGAGACAGGTAGAAACTTGGTGTTACTTCTGGAAAACCTGCCAGCGAGTAGCTTTTCACAGAGTCAGTTACCATGGTGATTGACTCAGAGTTTGACTTAACTCTCTTTCTGGAGTGTATAACACAGAGTTTCCTTTGTCTCGGGGTTAACACACTCAGAGTTTTCACATAACCTGCTTTCTGGAATATTCCCCTGAAGTTCTTTGTCTTTTTGTTGCTCCAGTGTTTTCCCCTCCCTTCTTGTTGTCCGCAGTTTATTTCCCCAGTCTGTGTGCGTGTGTGTGTGTGTGTGTGTGTGTGTGTGTGTGTGTGTGTGTGTGTCACTCTGCTCTCCAGCTGAACTCCTCACACACCTGCAGCTCCTCACACACCTGCTGATCATATACTCTGATTGCAACCTACCTGATTTAAGTTTCCTCTCCAGTCTTGGCTTGTTTGTTGTGAACCCCTTTGTGGTAACACCCTGACCTTCATCTAAATCAGTTATTTATTTTTTTAAGATTATAGGTTTTTCCCCCTCTTGTTTTTGGATACCTTCCTGAACCTGTGTTCTTCTTTTATGCTTCAGATCTCGACGTTCTCTGGACCCTCACACCTGGGAGAGAAGAGACCTTGTTGCTGTCCTATTTTACTGTCACAAACTGAACATTAAACTGTTGTAAATTCCATTTGGTGTTCATCGATTTATTGCACTTTGGCCTTATTGTTAAATTCAATAAAGAGATTTAAAAAAAAAAGAAAGAAGAAAATATTAAATGAAAAAGTGAAATGAACAGAGTCCCTCACCAGGATCTCTCTCCCCACCATCCATAATATTAACCCAAAACACTGCAGAAAAAGGGCCTCCAAGATCATTTAGGACCCCCTCCATGGACTTTTCACCCTGCTGCCGTCTAGAAAACAGTAGAAAGCATGAGAACTTACATAACTAAGACATAATAAAATTATTTCTCTCAAACTTTCAAACTTTGGCCACAAATTTTGATTAAATCCTTCTTAGTGTGCACCTCTCCCTTTCTAAAATAACAGGTATAGCATATGAATGATTAAACAGCATCTTGACTACACAGGTTTGACATGGGATGGTTGATTGTGTTTATACTTTTGCTCAGTGTACATAAAAACCCTCAGGGAACTGCTTTTACGGTTGTTAGCGCAAGGAAGTATTGTCCAAGTGCATAAAAACAGATGAATACATCAGTTTCATTCTCTAAATCTGTAAAAGCACAATTGGAACTTCATTTATTTTGTTAAATGCTGCTCAGTAAACAAGTTTGACTAACCGGTGTCAAAGTGACAAGTGTATCATTTATTTTTTAGTTTCTGACCACTGCTTCCCACAACAGAAAAGCCCTGTGAAGAAAAAGGACGTGCGCTCTGACAATCATCAAACAACTCATACAAAATCAAGCACATTAATGTCAGAAAAATGAGACTTATTGAGATTTTTTTACTAAATGTTGACAGTTTGCAGAGTGCAGAATCAGTGTGTTAACAGAGTAAGTAGTGATATTTTAAATAAAATAATTAACAATAAATAAAATAAATAAATAATAATTACCATTGCTGCCATGACACCCAGTCATATAAATGTTTTCTGCACCATAGTTATGAGTTGTTTTTAAGCAATTATTTCAACTAAGCTTCAACTCAACAATTAAACACTGTAAACACTGTAAATCAGCACCTTTACAAAGAAAGCCTGTTGAAATACAACCAATTTCTCAGTTATTGATCATATCTTTTGAGAGAAGAAGAGGAAGGCAACGTTAATGCAATATTTTTATTGTTTCACTTCCTGTCCAATTGTCATCATCTCATTCATACAATAAGAAATAACGCAATTTATATCTAAAGTATTAATTGCTGCTATTGTCCTGAGCTTTATATATTAACATTTGTCTGAGATGAAGTAACTTTTCCTCTTTTTTATTTTATTTCTCTAGATTAAATGGTTTGATTTTAGTAATGTTAACACACATTGTGTCAAATGTTGTGTCAAAAAATTGCAGTTTGCAGCATGTCAAACCATTAAGTAAAGGTAAAAAAACAAAACAGCGGAAACAAACATGTACTTTATCTTTGGTTAAGCTGTAATCCAGACACAAATCATACATGATGAAAAAAAATGAAATGCAAATTATGTGAGCAAATTAGGTGAGTGTTATGACCAGCAACTTAAAAAAATCGAACAAAAACAAATCTAACGAACACTCAAAATGTCAACACCTTTAGTATATTGTGATAAACTGCAAGTTGTACAGAAAATATTTCCACGTAATACTATTATTTCTATTTTTACTACTACCACTACTACTACTAATAATAATTATAATAATAACACACACCTATTAAAACCTCTCCATACACTCATTAGTATTTCACTTGAGCATAGAGATCTTCTGGGACGTCAGCAGTCTGTGTTAAGCTATTTGCTGTCTCTGACACTTTGACCTGCGCATACAGCGTGTCCTGCTGCTGTCCACTGTCCTGCACTGACGTGGAAGATGGCTCAGATCTTTGCTTGGAGAAGTCGATCTCTCCATAATGGATGTCTTCATTTTTTTCTTCTGTCTTAATTGTTGGATCTACAACTGCCAGCTCTTCACCGCTTTGACCCTGCAAACACATTAAATGTTGTTAGATGTCGGATTTGGATGTGTGATCCAGTTGTGATGCAGCAACAAAAGATCTCATGTTGTGTCATCATGAAGCTTTACAATCTTTGTTTGCAGACAGGATATGTGATCACATTTGTTGTGTTTCTTCCCTTTTTTTACTTGTAAAGATCCTCTAACAGTAGAATGTGTGTTTAGTGTTCAGTGTGAATGCTCTTGTAGATGTAGAGCGTACAGTCACTGTGGACAGATGCACAACAAAAAAGTTTTAAAGTGTACTTCTGTAAGGAGGAGTTTAGTGTTTTCCCACCTGACGCTGTGGTTGACTTGGATTTGTCGACTTTGAACGTCTTCTACACGCAAGAGCGCTGTGAAATAAATCATCAATGAGAAATCTGGATCAGAGCATAAACTAAATGTCGAGAATTTGCTCTTTGAGATGTTGGCGCAGAGGTGTAGAATCTGGCAGACATCTTGAATGAAGCTGAGACTATCAGCTGCTTCCTTTTATTAAGCTTACCAAACGCAGACGACCAGACAGATGAGTACGATGATCCCAATGATTCCTCCAAGAATCAGCCATTGTAAAGATCCATCAGCTGGTTCTGCTCCTAGAAACAAACCAACTCTAAGTGACCACTGAAAGAAGACATGAAACAGAACTGACGCAGC
>NW_024632261.1:0-3513 GCF_008729295.1 Plectropomus leopardus
GAAAAAAAACTATTATTTTGTTATTTACTGGTCTAAAATAGTGGTCTCGCCTAGGTGTTACAATATCCATCATCTATAACCAAAGTCAGCTCATAACTATGTTGCTTTAGAAATGTCCATATGATACCTATGAAACATGCAAATGAGTCATATCTGTGGTTTGCAGAAACATCAAATGCCAACATTTTCCTTTGCAGACTGAGCTGTGACCTCACTGATGCTCCGGGATCAAATTTATTCAGCAGGTTCAACATCTGGTGGAAAGACCAAAACCAGAGGACACATATGGGTGCGATGTTCCGGTGTCCACATACTTTTGGCCACATCATTCCTCTGTTTTGTGCTTTCTTTCCTTCTCGGAGACACTCGTTTTCTCCAAATATTCTTTTTTACCGTGTCTCTTCTTTGTCCCCCTCTCAATCCTTTTCTCCCTTTTCACAATTTTCTTTCTACTTTTTCTGGTCTCTGACTCAAACGCTCTCATTTATTCTTCCGTTTTCTCCTCTGTGCCACATCTCTCTCTCCCTCCCTCCCTCCTTCTCTCATTCGGCCTCTCCATCTCAGTGAAAGGAGGTCCGTTACACAATTGTATCGAGGCTATTGGGGTCTTGGGTGCACAAAGACTGTATTCAAACCTCTGTGCTATTTTTCAGGAACTGGGCTCGCCGCAGAATCGCACTTACCATCTGCTGTGTGTGTTTGGCTGCGCGCGCTCGCGCGCGCGTGTGCGTGCGTGTGTGTGTATGTGTGCGCGTATAGTGCGCCCTCTCTCACCTGAATACTGATCCCATTCAAATCAACAGTGAACCGAAATCCGACGGGGTCAAAACTTTTGAAACAATCGCGACGGGAGAATTGTTCGACGCTCACAAAAAGGCTTTTTGTTCCTCCGCGGCCTCACCTTGATCTTAAACAAATCTCTTTTCTAACCTGCAGACCTCAAAAATAAAACGTTTCCTCAAGCTGCCGAGACCGCGCAACGCATGTAAACCCTCACACACACACACACGCACGCACACGCACATACGCGCACAGTGCCAGCCATGTGGGTCTATTTGGGTCAGAGCTGAAATGAAAGTGTTGTCGCAGGAACAGACAGTTACACCAACACAGATTCTCTTTCAGCGCTGCTCTCAATGTGTGTGTGTGTGTGTGTATATAAGTGTGTGTCGGTGCTCCTGTCAGCTCCGCTCCACTTGTCGGGCCACGTTTGGACAAGTGCGTCAGCGTTTCCCTCCTTTCTTGCTGTCATGTTTATTCTCGGCTGTATACCTTTATGTTCTGGCTGTCGTATTAACCTATATTAACACCATGACGACTCCTCCTCATCAAAGGCAGCCGCTGCCGTTTGAGTCTGTCACATCTAACTAGGCTGAACGTGTTTTCCTTTACGTTCCCGCGCGCCGACGGGTCGCCGGAGCAAGATGCAAACTCCCCTGTGTAATGTCTGCGGGTTTTGATGCAGCAGAGCCGCATTAGGAGGCAGATCTGTGTCGGCGGCGCACTGATGTTATATAATGTTCTTAGTTTTTTGTTTTAACCTAGCAGGGGCAGCAGATGGGCGCGGTTCAACGCGCCAAGACAGACACGCGGCTGCGGTTTAAAGGGGCAATACGTCAGATTTCACCGTGTGTTTTCTGCTCATCAGTGACAACAGCAACAAGCTCTCTGACCGTTTTCAACTGTTTGGAGACTGAAGGCAGCTACAAGTGAGCAATCACAACACGTCTGAGCTTCAAGGCCTCAAATCTCATTTATGCTTCTGTCACAGGGATGCTGCGCAGAGGTGGGAAGTACTTTTACTCAAGTGCTGCACTCAGAGGGAAAATGTGACACCTTTTATGTGGCTGTCCAATCAGAGTTGAATGTAAAAGTAATCAATTACAGCAATGAGATCCACAGTGCATGCAATATTAGCTGCATTTACATGACTGTTTAAGGTGGAAATATCATACAGTTACGCTGCCTCACCGATCTGTATATAACATTGGATCGTTGTCTCGCATCTAAGTGGGAAAAGGAGATCGTAACAACGCCAAAACAAGGTCTCTGTGAAGCCGGAAAAACGTGACCACGGTCGGCATAAGTGTGACGTTTTTATGGCTTGTTTACACGTGTGACTCGCTGTGGGAGATTTAAAAAGCATCCGTTAACATAGTGACAAATTCAAAGAAGAACGCAGATGTAAATGTCCGAAAACTGGGAAAAACTGTATGCGGGTTTCCATTTACCATAAAATTCTGCAAAACTGGAATCACCAATACAAAATATGCCTAATGTAAACATGCCAATTTCCAAAAAACTTTGTTGCAAAAAAAGTTATTACTCTTGCATGAGGTGGTATTTCAAGTGATTACAAAAAGCCATATTTCGCAAAACTGCAAAAAAAAAAAAAAACACAACACCTTTAGTCTTTTTAAGGTCACATGATGCTGTGTCTATGTGCTCGTCAGTAGAAACTGGCTCCCATGATGCAGCAGGAGCTACAAGAGCTGTTATTGCATCACATAACTCTGAGAAAGTTATCGGATCATCCGGAAGTTTTCAATCCACAATTCCTCGGTGAAATCGTGGACTATCAGCTCCCAGAAATCCCTCATACAGTCCGCTCCCCCTTTCATTATCGCTCGCATTACACGCCTACGTGGCCTTGTTTTATCGACATTTTGAAAATATCGCTTAAGTGGAAACCCGCCTTTTGAGATTTGGAAGCTCCTTAACCTACGAGCAGAGGACAGAATCAGCTGCCATTTAACAGGCGGTAAATGATTGTGATTGACATGTTGTGTCATTGTTATTGTTAAGAAAGTGCTGCCGAATATTATTCGGCACGCTAAAGGCAGACGCTCGTGTGTCAAATGGAACGACCCTCATGCCTCCTTTGACCGCGGGACGCCACGATGCAGCGTAAAATCGCTGCTGTCGTTTGGTTCAGTGTAAACACGCAGGGGCGTTATAAAGGCGGGACTTCATTGTGGACTTTTAGTTTAATCTCTGTGTTAAAGTGGCTAAATCTGCAAAATCTGCTTTTCCTAGAGTCCTAAAAGTTAAATTTGTATTTGCAATGTTAATAATTTATTATCAAAAATAATCGATGGCTGGCGCTTGTGTACCTATACAATATTGCCACGCAAAATATCGCGATACTATGTTTTATCACTTTCTTCCCCCTGCTCACCAGATGCCACTAAATCCCACACACTGCTCCTTTAAGTTACAGTAAGATATCGTTAAAGCTTGTATATGAGGTCACTGTAAACAGATAATGAACTACTTGTTTTTGTTTCTACAGTGTCAAAAAGAAAACTGGAAAAATGGTTCAAATACTTCATTGAAGATGACTGTACGAGCAGTGAAACCAAATACACAAAATGTCAAAAAATAAACATAAAAAAAGAATCTACCTGTTAAATCAAGGCGAAGACACGTTAAATATATTTGAAATTGTGAGAAACACATGCCTTCACCTCGAAAATTTAAAACCGCAATTCAGTCAGAAGAAAGATAACAGAG
>NW_024632262.1:0-3180 GCF_008729295.1 Plectropomus leopardus
ACACACACACACACACACACACACACACACACACACACACACACACAGCCGTGCACCCCCCATGATGACTCGTCCCATGATTTAGGTGACAGATTGTGTTGATTGATGACTCGGCGTGCTGGAGGTTCATTCGCTTCGTTCTTCCAAAACCACAGAGCACAATAACACGCCGCCCTGCCAAACCCGCAGGACCGGGCGAGAGACACCCTGCGTAGGTGAGAGAGAGCGGGAGAGGAGGGGGGAGACTGCCTGAGGGCTGAAGGAGGGAGGGAGAGTGGAAACAGAGAAGTTAAAGAGAGGAAGAGAGACGCAGCAGAAGGTGTGGTCTGACCTCAGAACAGTTTACCATCTAATGAGAGCCGTCACCGACCTGTCAGACAAAACTCTGGGCTCAGTGTTTACCCTGTTTCTGTGTTTAAAACCTGAATGTTTACAGTCAATCAACATGAATTCATCATTAACGCGCCGTCATGGTGTGATTGTTTGTGTTTTTTTGTGGTTAACACTCAGATGACGCTGATAAACACACACACACACACACACACACGCTGCTGGTGGACGACGTGTTCACACCTGCAGAAGTTGTGTGTTATTGTACGTTTTGAGCTGCACACGCAGACCATAAAAAATACTTTGTTTTCACGACTCAGTAAAAACTAGAATTACGGCCGTGTGGTTGTTTGTCTCCATCAAGTGACGAGTTTCCATCCGTGAGTGAAAACACGGACGCTTCACACTCAGAACATCTCTACAGTCATCCAGTTTACCACTCGGAGCCGCTGACTCGCTCCTGCAGATGAATATTTCCGGAACGCAAAGCTCTAATCTCAGTGTGTCATGAAAATGTTTTGGTTGTCATCACAGATTTGTGCAAAACTTAAGCGATATTTTCAAAATTTTGTGTTTTGCTCAAATCTGTGATGGAAACCCGCCGGCTGACCTTTCATCATCGTTGAGCCAAAGTGGACATTTGAGCCAAACCTGGAGAAATTCCCTCAGGAGCTGCTGTATTCATCTGTAAACTCTGATGGATCTCACTCAGAAAAATGACTTTATTTCAACCTGAATTCTTTCATAAATCTGCATTTGTCTGGGGGTTTTAATCGAAGACCAGTAAAGAGAAGAACTGGTCTCTAACGTTGGCAGAGACGATGAACAAGACAAAGAAGGAGAAACCTTCTGTATTTTTCAGACCTTTCTCAGATCTTTGCTTTTCATCTTAATTGCAGAGAAGTCTGTAACGAGTGGGGGTCGACCCGCCCACAGATCCCAGTCTGCCTGCTCTGCTGCACCAGGCTGATCAGCAGCGTCCCAGTGGAGTCCAGTGGAGTCCAGTGGAGTCCCAGTGGAGTCTGTGGGAGGACTGGAGCTGTTGTTGATACGGTGGTGAGTTCAATGTTTACACTGAGTGTGGGAGACAATAGTGGTGAGAGAGCCTGTAATTATCCCGTGTGTTAGTCACTTCTCTGTGACTCTGGGAAACTTTTTTTTGCAAATTCAATGATGCTGAATCTTAAAGTTTGTCATTTTGTGTGTTCACACTGTGAAATTAAAGTAGCTGCAGTGACATCACTAACTGGTCTGTGGACTCCTGAGTTTCGTATTTTCCCTCAAACTGTGCTTTTCTGCGGAGCGGGTGGATGTACACCGACGTGAGGGATGTGGGCGGTGAGGAGCTGCAGGACAGAATAATAAGACGTAAGGCCAGGCTAAAGGGATAGTTCACCCAAAAATGCTAATTCAGTCGTTCTCTCCTCCCCTTCATGGAAAGTCAGGTGAAGTTTTTCATCCACGAACACTGCCGGAGGTTACGCACATTTGCAGGAAATTTCGTTTAATGTTTGCAGCAGGCACCTGCTATTACGTTCGTGGGAAATTTATTACGTTTGTGTGGTTATTACATGAAAAACTGCAGATATTGACAATGTTTGTGGTTTGTTCCCTTTGTGGGATTTAAAACTTCTGTGTGTAGTTTGTTTATTGTTATATTATTGTTGCCTTATTTCCCGCCTTTTCTTTGTCTGTTAAACACTTTGTAAACATCTGTGTATAAAGGTGTTATATTAATAATAACACTAATTATTATTATTAATTCTAAAGTAAATACTTTAACTCTTCTAATCAGTTACTGTTTATCCGTCTGAGTCTCACGACGTTAACCCTTCCTTCACTGATTCACTCACTTTGAGTCCATATTTCATCATGTCTGTCCTACGTAAAGCAGTGTCTCCACGTGTCCTCACAGTTTAATCAGAGGGACACGATTCACAGCTGAACCTGAAGCAGAGACGTGTTGGTCACATGTCACATGACGCTCTGACACACTGAATTCAAACATCATGATGACATGAAACGATTCTGCAGAATAATGGACACACTCAGAGACACTTTGACTTCCTGCAGAGTCCGTGAGGACGGACGGGGAGGACAGACGGGGAGGAATGCGAGCTCTCCGGTCTGTTCAGTGATGACAGCGCGGTGACATCATGCAGGTGGGTCACTGCAGGGCGACAGCGGCAGCAGCCGCGGGGTTAATTATAGCCGGCGTGTTGGCGTCAGCAGGGCAGTGACTGAGAGTCACAGGAGAGGAAACTCCGGCGCCTCGTGGTGTGATGATGAAGCCAGGATGACACACTGACCCGCCATCACAAACTAAAGAAAAGAGCTCTGTATAAACTTTGTTTTAACCCTTTGAAAGCTGCACATCAGCCTTCTTTTTGAATTTTTAATTTTTTTTATTTTACCTCTATTTAACCAGGAAGATCCCACTGAGATGAAAAACCTGGCCAAGATGGGCAGCAGCAAGTACAAAACACAAAGATAAAACACAAACAAACCTTCTTGTGCTGCATTCAGACACATTTTTTAACCCTTTCAAACCTGAGCGAGTTGGTTTGACTTCTGAAACATGGGAGGAAGAAGCGAGCAAGTTGGCAAGAAAATGTCCCACAGTTTGCTAGAAATGAGGAACAGAGTTCATTAAAAAATGAAAATTAATTTTGAAAAAATGTAATAATAATTATTAGATCATTAACTTTCTAAGATTCATATTTTTGTTTCTTTTTGCTGTTTTTTGTGTGTTTTTTAATATTAATATTATTTTAATATTTTTTATAACCTATAACTTCTTCCTGTGGAGATTTTAAAGTTAAAATGAAAAATACTCAGGTTTTATCATCT
>NW_024632263.1:0-4727 GCF_008729295.1 Plectropomus leopardus
GGATTTAAGGGTTAATTGTGAGGATCCTTTTCTTAATGAGCGTCAGAATGACTAAATCTGACGCTCATTAAGAAAATTAACTGGCACAAAGACAAGCATTCAGTAAATAGCATGAAACGGCAGGGCTATTGATCCCTGTCCTCTCCCCTTTGTGGCAAACATTGCAGTATTCAAGGACAATGTCAGCAAGGAAATTAAACACGTTTATTGGGAGCACTTAGGATTTATGACAGAAGTCGTCTGGCTTCCTCTGTTGGTTGAGAGATTAGATGTGTTTGATATGTTCTGCAAAGCTTAGTGACATGGACGGGGACATTAATTTACAAGTGCAAGCTTATTTAGCACTCTAGTTGCAAAAGCATGACTTTGTTTTTCTGACACCTTACAATTAAAATATCTCTGGGCCTCCATGACTATTTTTGTCATGCTCTCAGATGAGTAAAGGCATGTTATTAAAGGAACATTGTGTCAGATTTAGGGAGATTGGTGGCATCACAGAGTGAGAATTTCTGTCTTACTTCTCCTGATTAGAATTATTTTAGTGTTCATTCTTCTAAGATTTTTTACTTGAATTATCTGCAGAGATCTCTTTCTCTCCAAAACAAAGGAACCAGGTCATTAAAATAAGTAAAAACACAGACTAAAGCACTGTCACATTACAAGTAAGTGCTTCGTCAATGCTGTTTGGTACACGCAGACAGCCATCTCACTAAGTGCATGTGTGTGCTCACTTTTTCCTCTGATAACTTAATGTGTGCTCACCTTTTTTGTTAAATTCAGACATTCGGGAGGTTTTTACTGTTAGCCAATATTATCCATAGAGGCCTCCTCTCCAACCAGTTAAAACACTGTAAAAAAGTACGTTGACATTAAAAATAAGCATTTCTCTGAAGCCTAGCACCTGCCAATGTGTGCTTGTGTCGTTTACCAGTTTATACCAGAAGCTGTGATTTAATACCAGTAAAAACACTAAATAAAGCAGATTCATGTTTACATTGAATTTTCCAAGCCTACTTGAAGTGGAGGGCCTGCTAACTATAGTGGCTGATGTGCAAACTCTATTTATCTAGAGCCAGTGTTTGGTTTGTCCCTTCTGGGCTACTGTAGAAACATGGCAGTACAACATAACAGTCTTAGTAGAGAAGGACCCACTCCCTATAAAGATATGAACGGCTCATTTTAGGGAAACAAAGAACAACGATTCCTATTTTCAGGTGATTATAAACTAAAGAAAACTTATTATATTACATTCCATTTCTGCCAATTATCCCCCTAAATCAAACATACTGGACCTTTAAATACCAAAAAAATGATCATCCAAAATTCCCAAACCAAAAGACTTTTCCTTTGCAACTGGACATCGGGTGCGTTTTTCAAGCGTGAGATGTCAAATGTTACCTAAAAATAGATGCCACTTCAAAGGGAATACAACCCCTCCTTTATGCAGCTTTTGAACCCTGTAAGTTTTGAGGATCAAAGTGCAGACGTGCTTTCTAAAAAAAATAAAAATAAAAAAATAAAAATGCTCCACTTTTTGGTTTGGGAAAACTTTGCTGGGTGAATTTAGGGCTCGACGGCAAGGGGATTGCAATGTCAAGCTGTATCGGCCAAGCAATGCATTATGCTGTTGCTTTCCCTCAAAGCTGTGAGTTTGAAATATATAAATGTCACACATTTTTCTGTGAAAGGATTACTGTGGAAGAAATGGATGTTTTTAGACACCAATGACACTCAATCGTTTCTCTGGACGGTTAAAAAAAATAGACTCTATTAAAAGGTACATTGTGTAACATGGCGAAAAAAATAATGCCTCTTTTTTATGGTGTTGTAAAACCTTTATTACTCTTTATATACATTATATCTAGGTTGTAAAAATCTGATGACAGCTTGGCAGGCATCTGATAAAAGTAAGGGGCAATGATAGAAAGTTCAAGGAAAGTGTAACTGGCTTTTTTTGCTCTGTGTTCCTTGCAAAGCCAAATTGCAGACAGTTTAAACCACTTACCAAACATCCTATAACCATTTATCCAAGGCTTTTTCAGTGTGTCCCACCATTAGCTCAAAATGCTTTAGAATAAGGGAATCAACTGTGGTGGATAAGTGCTCTACCCTGTCATGATCATCTTTTGTTGGAGCAGGAAAAAAAAAGAAAGGCTCCTGAGTAATTTAGGGCCTGTGTCCTAGAAGTGTGAGATTGGATATATGATGTCGATTACACAAACTGAGACCCTTTTATGTGACCCTCGTACAGCTGGCGAGACGCTACTTTATCACCTTGCAGCACAAACAGGGCTGGTGGGCGCTGCTGGCAAATTTACAATCAGTGCCAGTGTATGCCTTGCTATTTCATTAAGCTAATATATTCCACCACGGCTGAGATGCTGCGAGGAGCCGGCCCTGATGTGCCTCTACACAGACGCCCTGACCTGAATCTCTGCTCCACCTCTTTCTGACACATCCATTACCCTTCCCTCACTGGTTCCGCCATCAACTCTGCCAGCATATTGCGAGGTATGCATTACGGCGTTGTTTACAAGACGGCAGTCGGGTGACGCTGACGGCGTTGAGAGATGTTTGCAATCTGCCAGGATTAGCTGTTAATTTATGTGCTGCGTTTGCTTCCAGTTTCACGTAAAGAATCTGTTGTCATCAGCAAACAATTACTTTAGTGCCTTGCTGATATCAGCTTGCTTAGATAAAGTTTCTGAATATGTTTTGAGTGACTTGAAAAGCTATTTTACCACAATATTTAGACCCAGGGGTGAGATTTTTTCTTTCTTTTTTTTTTGCAGCTGGCTTTCTGGCACTTTCCCTTCTCAATCCTCCTGCGGATTGCCTCAGTCTTTTCTCACCAATTATTTATGAATTCCAATTCATAATACATTCTTAGGTGACAGTTCTCAGTTGGGATCCCACAGAGAGATGGATGCATTGGTTTACAAGCTGGTCATATTCACCAGGAAAGTCCCAGCGTTGGCTTAGATAGATAGAGAAGAGCGATGGCGGAGCAAACTGGAGCCGAGGCCGTGCAAAAGCCGTGTGCATGAATCTTGATCTGACGGATGCGCTGCATTACTGCAGATTATAATGCTTCTTGCATAACGTCCTCAGAGGTATTGAGTAATATGCAGTAAAATCCATATGAGCTGATTTAAGCTGATAAGAAGTTTGTGTGATTTATTTCAAAGATATCGGGCTTACGGCATGGTTGCCATTTGGAGCCATTAACAAGCCAGTGGCCATGCAGGTCCCACAAGTCATCAACAACATCTCTTCATATAGGAGGGATTGTCTAGCAGCCTGTTGGCTGTGTGTATGTGTTTGTGTAAGAGATGGGGCTTAGTGTAACTGATATTATTATAGTATGCCTGTTGCAATGCATCAGAGGCCCATTATGTTTGTTGTATGTCTTGTTGATTTCTCTTTGGTTATTGCAAGTTTCTGTGTATCAGAAATTATGCAGCTGTGAAGGGGGAAAAAAAAGCATCTTTGATAACATTGAAATTCTAATTTCCATCTCTCAGCAAAGAGCCTCTATTACTTCAACAGCCTTGGACTTGACAATGCAGCTTCCAGAGCTTAGTGCTGTGGGTGGAATTTCTAAAATTAATTCCATACACTTACTAATGCAAAAATGGTGTAACGACAATGCATTAATGCACTTTTTGATATGGCCTGTGCAAAGCATATTTCTGAGAGTTAAGTGTTTGATTGGACTGATACAAACACAGGCCATGCCTATTTTAACACCTGCAGAACTGAAGGAGCACAATGGTGTTTAAACCCATTTAGCCCTTGGTTCAACTTCATATCAATTGTTTAAAAAACAATATATGAATCCCAACCGGATGTGGGAATGTTGCAGATGCAACAGTTAACTTAAAATTCAGCCAATCCCCATGAATTCTGCACAAGCTTGCAAGGTCATCCAAATCACCACGACTTTACCGCAACTTTTTTACTTTTTCAAATAAGTGAAGGAAAAAAAACAAAGCCTGCACACTAGATTGTGCCCCCATAAATATTTAATACAATTACCAGAGAGGTGGTAAATTTTACTAGGTAAAGAAAAGTCCTCACACCACCTTGGTGGTAATTGTATTAAATATTTATGAGAGCATAATGTAATGCATAAACTTTTCTTGTATTATCTCCTTTCCAGCCCATAGTTTTTTGTTGTCTGGATGTGCATACTTTAAAAAAAAAAACTTTTTGTACTATTTAAACAAGTAAAATTTAATTTCATTGTAGAGCTGCGCACAGCATATAAGTCCTTAAGCCCCTCACTTTTGAGACGACGACGAGACGACAACATGAGACTGTTGCTGTGGCATTGCAAGAGTCACATACACAATGACAGGGCTAACTGTTATCAGCACATGGCTAACAGTACCCAATGGGTTTTAACATGTTTAACAACAAAGTCAAGTAATTTTGGTGTGGTGATAGATTGTTGGGACAGTTTAATGGCTCTGTGTAAGATGTTTGTTACTGCTGCAAGGTTTCTGCCCAAGTGGCAAAATATGAAGAGTCGGGATGAGATCATGTGCTGTGTTAGCTAAAGCTAACTGTGCAAAGAGAACAGGAGGTGAGCAGCTCATCGAGATGGCCTTTCAGCACTGTCTATAACAGCTGCCCCCAACCTTCCCAACATCTGTAGACGCCATTTCTGTAGGAAACAGTGAATGCTCATGATAATAAACCCAGAATTAGTGACAGCATCACAG
>NW_024632264.1:0-6165 GCF_008729295.1 Plectropomus leopardus
GGGGAGTCTTCCAGTCCTTTGGTGCTGAGTCCTGCTGAGGCTGCATGGCCAGAAGAGGAGGAGGAAGAGGTGGCAGAGGAGAAGAAGAAGAAGCCTCAGGCTCTCCCATCAAAGGAGGACTCTGTGGTTGAGGAGAAGGAGCTGGAGGAGAGCAGGCTGGAGCAGCAAGAGCAGTCCTCAGAGGCGACTGCTGCACCCTCTACTCTCTTACATGATGATGCAAGTGGCAGGGGGTCCAAGGAGCTCCAGAGCCAGTTTCAGACGGTCAGAGCTAATGGAGGAGATGAGACAAACAGCAGCAAGTCCCAGGCAGACAGTGGGGAAGGAGCGGTGGGGGACTGTGCAGCGTCTCCTCTCGATCCTGACAATGAGTCTCAGCTAAGTCCGGTTGGTATTCTGTCCAAGGACCGAGGCACTGTTCTCGGGGAGGTGGCTCCGGTGTGGGTCCCTGATGCTCAGGCACAGGTCTGTATGAAGTGTGGAGTCAAGTTTACGTTTACGAAGAGGAGGCACCACTGCCGCGCCTGTGGGAAGGTGAGGAAAGTTGATGTTCTGCAACATTTTAAACAAAATTGAATGTAATGTTCTCAAGTGACTTGGTGACTTGTAGTTGATGTGTGGACTGTGTGTGTGTCTGTATGTTATGTGGTGTACATCGTCAGGTTTTTTGTGCACTCTGCTCCAATTTGAAGTTCAGACTTACACATCTGGATGGCAAGGAGGGCCGAGTTTGTGTTTCCTGTCATTCAACCCTCCTCAAAAGTGAGCATTTTTTTTAATGTTTGTTCAAGCTCATTGTTGAAAATGAAAATTTGCAGAAGTATGAGAAGAATAGCACCAGCTGGCACACTTTTCAGTCTGTCATATTTCTCTGGCATAATTTATGTAAGAATAGTCTAACCAGCACCAAATCAAGGTTTAAGGTCTCAGCTATAAATAAACATATTTTAATGTGTGCAGATGCTTTTTAGAATTCGAAAATTTGTGCTTAAACTATGTTGTGCATTCCAGTCTAATCAGGGGGAAGGTTGGCACAATGTTAAAATGCTTACAAAAATATGAAGTAACCAGTAGAAACATTTTGAAAATGTAATCCAATCAAAAACCAGAAAACATTAACATTTAAAAGAATATATGTATTATGTTTATATGTATATACAGTATATTTTAAAACCAAGCAATTTTTTAAAAATAATGACAAAATTAACAAGCTGTTTTTAATCTTTCAATACTAAAATCTATCAAAATGCAGTTACAGTTACAAGTGTTAATTTTACAACTGGTTGTCACATGTGCCAACCGACCACATTCATATTTTACCCAACTTATGTTAACCAGCTACCATCGCACATCATAAACTTCAAATCTTATATCAAAATGTAGCTGATTTCTTCATCTATAAAAAAAAACACTTTTCCAATATCTTTGTCTAACACAGTTTTATAATACCTTTAGTCCACAGACCATTTTTTTTAACATTAAGAACTACAAAACTGAAATGTTACCCTCAACAAAAAAGTAAGTGACTCTCAGATGTTTTACCACAGTAGATGAGTGAAAGTTAAGAACTACTTGATGTTACCTTTTTGTTCCTGTGACCTTCAAAGAACCAGAAAATAGTTGTGTGCCAACTGATTCTTACATCTTCTCCTTAGGGACACCTCCGAGGGGGAAGAGGAGGGTGTGGTTTGCAGATGACATCCTCCCCAATAAGCAGTCAGAGTCTGCACCGACCACGCCAGTCAGAGGGTTCTCGCCTCTGATGAGACGAGCGCTGGGCGGGCCCGTCAGAAGTCCTGTGGGTTCACCACAAATCAGGAGAGCTTTGCGGCCACACGGGACAAATATTAATGTGAGTATGGTCCCCCAAAACCTCACACAGAACATATTTGCTTTTCTATAATTAGTCAGACAGCTTGTACAACATAAACATGATGAAAATGTGGTGTCACTCCTCTGCTGCCTCCCTCTTCCTCCAGGAGGCTTGTGGCCCTTACGGCTGGGGCACCACAGCTTTAGTGAGCAGCTCTGCCAACCTCATCCCCCTGGACGGCCTGCCACCCATCCTCACGTCCACAGGAGTCAAAGGAGGTAAAACAGCTTCCATCCAATTTGAGGGTAAAAGTTAAAGATTTGGCAAAATGAGTGCAGATGCTGGTATTTTCCTGACCTTGAAATGTGCTTGCCCATTTCTTACTATTGGCATGCCTTGAATTATCGTGCATGGTGCAAAGATAAGAGGAGACACACAAACAGAAGCAAGTCAGGCAGCACAAGGCGAGGTGAAACTTTGCTTTCTGGTGTTGAGGAGTTGACAATATAGTGCTGACAAAGGGAAGGGCAAACTGAAGCGTCGAAGTGAAGTCAGAGCAGCAAATACATAATATTGCTGGATAATCCAAATGAACACTTTTAAGGCGCTCTGTTCTGAATGAAAGATTAAGTAGTGATTGGTGTATTTATGTTTTCATTATTCCCACTTACAAATCCAGACGACTCCCTCTTGTGCTGTTGCTTTAAATAATAATGCAGAGCCTGTTCTGCCTGGTTAAACAGGGGCATTTAAAAATGATGGCATTAATAACTGCCACTACTAGCCTCGCATCTTAATGAGGGCCAGGCGTAGACAACACTATTTACCCTTACGCAGTTTATGAGTTCATTTCCAAACATTAATCAAGTTGGCTATTTTATTTGCTTACAATGGTTTAAAAGTGCCCTGTCAGAAAAATACTTGAAGCATGAGCAGTCATAGAAGCTACAACAGACTAGCAGCAGTGTTACTATGTTTTTGTGTCCTCAGATTACACTGTGGAGGAGCAGCCCTCTGAGATGCTGCTTATTCAGGAGTTGGAGAGTGGCAGGCCCAAACCTCTGGTGTTTGTCCTCAATGCCAATCTGCTTGCTATGGTGAAGCTGGTCAACTGTATGTTTCATTTGTTTTTCCGTCATGCATGATAAATTACATAGTGAACACATTGATAACATATTCTATATAATCAGGTATGTGGCTGCTGTGATCCTACAAATTAATTCTTGACTACAAAAACAGGATTACTGAGTGTGATTTCAGTTGAATTTACCTTGTAAACGCCTGAGGTTGTGCCTTTATTGTGCGACAGATGTTAACAGGAAGTGCTGGTGCGTGACGACAAAGGGGATGCATGCTGTGGGCCAGGTGGAGGTGGTGGTGCTGCTGCAGTGCCTGCCAGAGGAGAAAAGCTTCCCCAAAGACATTTTCAGCCACTTTATCCAACTGTACAGGGACACCCTCACAGGTCAGACACACACAGATGCTTACACACAGTATTTTTCTAATTTAGTATATTCACAGATCAGCTACAACATTGAAACCATAATATTGATTGTCTCGTTACAATGCAATGTTCAGCTGGAAAACACAGGGGCCTGGCGTGCATGTGGATGCCCCCCCCCCCCCCCCACCCTTATGGCAATGGCACTCCAATGACAGTGTCCCCCAAGCAGGAATGCATCATGTCACACCACAAAAACTGCACAAAAAATGGCCTTGTGAAGGAGACAAAGAGCACAAGGCATCAACCTGACCTCCCAGTTCCCCAGATCCCAGTCCAACAGAGCAGTGGTTCCCAAAGGGTGGGCCGTGGGTCTTTTCTGAATGGACCACAAGTGACTTGTGAACGTGTGTAGTTTGGAAAAAACACTTTATTTTGAAGCACAGGGAATTTTTTGACACAGAGCTTTTATTTCTAAGTTCTGCTTCTGTTTATTCTTGCAATATGTTTAATTTTTTTATGCTCTAAGTCAATATGTTGGATATGTGCTAATTTATAAAGTGTTGCCCTTGAAATAATAACTATAGAGAAACCTGGACCCCTTTACTGGACCAGTTGGGAACCACTGCTTTAGAGTATCTTTGTGCCAGTACCTGCGACCCTCTTTTGGACCATGACCCATCAGTTGGGAACCACTGCACTCGAGGTTCTGTTCTCATGCTTCATTAAGATGGATCTATTGTAGGGCCTTTTACCTGTAGAGGAGTAGACACTGGACCTCTGGGGCTGTCCTGTGGTGTCTAGGACATTGGCAATAGATCCTTTGAGTCCTGTGGGTTGTGAGGTACGTGTCACAGATGCTCGATCAGAATGGGATGGTGCAATGGTCTGCAATGGTGTTTGAGTGAATGGTGCATGTCAGGTGGCATCCATTTAAATGTCAGGACACAAGTTTTCCCAGCAGAGGATTGCATTGTAACGAGATGATCAGAGTTATTTACGTCACCTGTCAGTGGTTTTGATGTTGTGGCTGATTGGTGTATTGTAGTAGTGATGTGTTTTGATCCACCCATTTTGAAAAACTGCCTACCACGCACTGCCTGTCATCTCCCTCAAAGTGTTTCCTCTGCTACAGTTACACATCCTCTTCCTCTATATTCCTGCAGGAAAGGTTGTGAAACACCTATCGCTATCCCTGTTTGGCACTAGTTTCCTGGGCAGCGAGGAGCACGTAGGCTTCCTGTACATTCGCTCCACTCTCCAGTCCCTTCAAGGTCTACCTCTGCCAAACCAGCCCTACCTCTTCGGCCTGCTGGTCCACAGAGCAGAGGTGACCTGGGCCAAAGCCTTTCCTCTGCGTCTCATGCTGCGATTGGGGGCTGAGTACAGATGTGAGTCAGGCAGGTCTTTGCGTGAAACATTGCATCTGTAAAGCTACAGCTTTTCTCTTTACTTACAAGCTTTATTTCTTGTTCCAGTTTACCCGTGTCCTCTCTACAGCGTGCGTTTTAGGAAGCCCTTATTTGGGGAAATTGGCCACACCATCATGAGACTATTAGTGGTGATTATGACATTTTATAAAAACTTCTGTGTCGCAACTTTTACCAAACTTCCCATCATTGATGCTCCCTCCCATCCTGTTCCAGGACTTCAGGAATTACCGTTACAGCCTACCAATGGTGCCGGGGCTCACTGTGGATCTTGAGGCTCAGAGGACCTGCATAAAGATACCGACCACTGGGTATAATGAGGTAAGACTACACCTTTAAATGCTTTACAGAGTTAATAATAATGTTTATGTATTTTCAATCAATCATGCCTCTCTGCTTACTTGTCTGTCAACAGCTAATGAAGGCTTTGAATAAATCCAATGAGCATGTGCTGGCCATCGGGGCGGGCTTCAACGAGACTGCAGACTCCCACCTTATCTGTGTGCAAGGAGACGATGGCCAGTACCAGACTCAAGCCATCAGCATCCACAATCAGCCGCGCAAAGGTGGGCCATGACAGGATACTCTGAGGGACAGGGAGATTACAGCATCCGGACTTAATGTTACATAATCAGTTGGTAGTGGATGTCATTCAGTGCAATCAGGGATGTGGCTGGCAAAAAGGAGGAAGCCCTGATTGACTGATAAGATCTGTTATCTGTTGTTTAAGGAAATGTTGATTATTGGTTAAATTGGTGCACTTGGTGAAAGAAAGACACCAGCACACTCAAATCGGTGGAAGAGTGATTCAGACTGATTTTTAATTTGAAACACTCTTTCAGCCTGTTTATTTTGATTTTGTTATTTCATTTTAACAATATATAATCAAAATTTCTGGCCTTTTAAAGGAGTAGTGTGTAGAATTTAGTGGCATCTAGCAGTAATATTTGCAAATTGCAGATTGCAACCAGCTGAAACATCTCCTGTGTGGTTAGAATTCCTTCAGTGTTCATTGTTCAGGAGGATTTTAGCGCCAAATTATCCACAGAGGTCTCTTCCTCTCCAAAACAAATTGATCAGGTGATTAAAACCAATAGAAACACCAAATAAGGCAGTTTCACATTACAAATAAGTGTGCAACACTGTTTGACTCATCGCAGAGGGTCCACTAACTACACGAAAATGTGAGTGGCCTTTTCTAGAGACAGAGTTTGTCAACTGTAGAAAAGTGGTGGACTCAGTTTAGGAGAATGCACCACATATGTAGATAAAAATAGCTCATTTTAAGGTAATGAAAACACAACACAATTCTTATTTTCAGGTGATTACACAACTAAAGAAAACATACTTGTTACATAACCATTTCTGCCAATATTTCCACCTAAATCCTGCACATTGGACCTTTAAGTTAGTAGAATGTGCATTTGCTGCACAAATCCACTATGACAAAAAAATGTGCAGTCAAACATTGTGCAAACCTT
>NW_024632265.1:0-1426 GCF_008729295.1 Plectropomus leopardus
TTAACCATAATCTGTCAAATATGAAAAGTACTTTGCCTTTGGCTGCACTCTCAATTCCTGCAGGAGCCGTGGGTGGCAACGGTAGTTCCTAAAATCTTACATAAGCTATCAGAGGCATTTTACTCTAGAACACTGAGCATTTTAAATAAACGGGTAACTTACATTTCTCTCAGGTAGCTTGTGAGCCACTGTGATACCTACATTGGGCAGGATCAGAACAGTGCATTTTCACGTCCAAACTTCACGTTCACACATGATGAGTGCATGGAGCGTCAGTCCTCGAGGCATGATGACACGATGAAGGATCAGGTTCAGCTCCCTTTGTTGACGTTTTTACCAAAGATGCGTTTCCCTGATCTCAGCGATCACTTGGCTTGCTTTCTGCAGCGCCTGTGCATAAAACAAAATAAACAATATAATAAACTATAAAAAAATCTCCATTCATCATGGAGAAGTAGACAGAAAGTGTGTGTGTGTGTGTGTGTGTGTGTGTGTGTGTGTGTGTGTGGAGGGGAGGGGGGGTTACCTGTAGCATGTCAGCAGCCTCCTTGCGTCGCTGGGCCATGTCCTCCGATTCAGTCAGCAGGTCGTTGAGGAGGCCGGATTTATAAAGCTGGCCAACGAGCTCGCTCTGGAGGCTGTCCTTCACATGGTTGACCAGGAAGTGCATCACTGCCTTCGGCACACTGCGAGAGAGAGAAGTAACAGAGCGAACAGGTGGCTGAGAACAAGGGGTAAGACGTCCTGGTGGTTGTGTCGTCCCTCAGATGGAGGGGCTCGAGTTTGACCCACCAGGTGGCCGTGTCTGACAAAGCATCGAGCGGAGGTAAATTACATAAATGCTTCTGTATTAAGCTCCAGGGGGCAACAATCCGAAAAAAAAATCCACTTTGGTAGGACAGACGAGTGGATCAGATTAGCTCGTACGGCATGAACAGGTTACATTAAAGCGGGTTGAAGTGCACATACTGCAGCCTGCATTCAGCCATGGTTTATGAAGGGAACTGTACAGAGTATTTTGTTATCGTCAGGCTGTGATCAGGCTGACAAGATATAACAGCTGAGATTTTCACAGATGACATATTTTAATATAAAGCTGGCAATATTCTATATTCTGCTTACTGAAAATAAAAAATCCCATTACAATCTAAAAAAAATGCCTTTGTTTGTCTTTCAGTACTTTGATCCTGTCTGTAGCTCCTGGTGACAGTCTTAACAGCTTCCAAATACATGAGTTTAATCTTTGAAAAAGGCTCGGTAATTTCCGACAACAGCTGGTAACTGTGCTTTGAAGCAAATGTTTCTCAGACAGGAGTAAACACTGCATTTCACTATTTTCAGTCACAAATTTAGACACATTTTGCGCCCTAGCGAGTGTTTACGGCAGCAGGAGGGCATACGTGCTATTGACTCAAAATTAAACATC
>NW_024632266.1:0-2645 GCF_008729295.1 Plectropomus leopardus
ACATTATTCCATCATGTGTAGCTATCCTCCCCTCTGCTCACTCACCACGCTCCTCTTTCCCTCTCTCTTCCTGTCTTTCCTTGTCCAATCACAGTTGTTCTTCTTCTCATCTCTCATTCAGCTCTGTGGGTGTTTGCTCTGCTATTTTGAGCAGGTTCATTGTACCTCCACACAACACTTTCCTCTCGGTGTGTAAGTGTGTGTGTTTGTGTGTGTGTGAGATGCTATGCTAAGGTTGAAAAGCTTGTAGAAATGTTATAGTCACACAGATTCAATTAAAGCGAGCTGCTAGAGGCTCACTAAGATTATTTCGCCCTGCTGGATCCAGTCCAGACACCAACATCACTATCTACAACTGTGTGTGTGTGTGTGTGTGTGTGTGTGTGTGTGTGTGTGTGCATGTGTGCGCGTGTGTGTATTTTCTGATTATTCACTGTTTGTCCTTCAGGGTATCAGAGAGTCTCTAAAGACAGACTGAAATGACAACTGGAGACATTTAGAAGCAAACCACACCTTATCACATCATGATAATTATTTGGTTATTTCATTTCCCTATCTTGTCTTTAATGCAAATGAGCTAGTTATTAATAGCATTTGTCTTGAAAGAGTTTGGCATTTTCTTAGTCAAATGAAAGCATTATCCCCATAACAAAAATGTTATTTAAAGTTGCATTTCAGCATTTAAGTACTGCACTAACACAAAGTTGCCGGACCTGATTCTAATAAATACTTGAAGCGCTCATTGCAAGCTGGCATGCTATGTTGAGCCCTTTTTCCCAGCCACAACCACATCCACATTCTTCTCCTCCTCTCCTTCAGACTCTTACAACACATAAATGCCGCTATAGCAACTGCTGGATTTGTTTATTTCCATTTTGCTGTCGATGGACGTAGGTCATAGCCTGTGATTCTGTAGACATTGTCATAGTACAGTCTGCATGCATCAAACCTGATGTTGGTCCCAAATTTATTGAGATTCATGTCGCAGAGTGTAGCTGCACAAAATTTATAAGATTTCAAAAATCTCACAGTCCGCAGGAGGCTTAAAACTATTGTAGCTTGCATCACATTTTTGTTTGTTTTTTTTTAGAAAAGCTGCTGTGAAATCAGGTTATTTCAGCCTGCAAAAATCTCAGAAGTAGCCTGCAAATCCTGGAGGGGCTAAAATTAATAATAAAATAATAAATAATAATTAGATAATCTTAAACAGGGTTATGCTGCTCCTTGTGCACATATGCACACAACATTTCATTAAAGAGTCACACTGGAGGTACAATAAAGTAGGCTGGTTTCAAATGAATGAACATTGCTTCTTTTATGGTAATTTAAACACGGCAACAAGTAGACCTATTTGTTATTTTGGCCGCCTTCAAACCACAAGCTATTAATCAAACTGATGATTTTTATCACCTGACCTGCCCAATCTGCAGATTAACCCCACTGCTCAACTGCAACCCACACATCTCCCCCCAGTATTTCACCTTCCTGCTGGGATATCAGAGGTCAGACTCTGCTGGAGAACAGCAAGTCCTCAGCAGGCCTCCTGGGTCATGTAGGAGGTCACCATGCTAAACTCTGCAAAATATGAACAATGTGTGTGTGTGCGTGTGTGTGTGTGTGTGTGTGTGTGTGTGTGCGCGCGCGCGTGTATCTGATTGCATCGTGTGTGTAGGTCAGGATGAGCTGGAATTTCAGTCAGTGTTTGAGTGAAGCAGCTGGTTGTTCCTCAGCAGGGAGTCCCCAGCACTCATTTCTGATTACACAAACAGGCTTTAGAGGAGCTGCAGGCTACAACTACTGACTAATACTACAACATCTGGCCAAGCAGAGCACCCAGTGCCAGCCAGATACTGAGAACCAGTTCAGCATGCTTTCACTTGCTCTCAATCACTGGTGGGGAAGTGATTATGTTGTCAGTTACCTAGTTTGCATATTGAGATCTGATCACAATAACAAGAATTCTCATTTATACCAGGTGCAAACAGAAAGGCCAAAGATCAGGTGTCATTATCTAGATAATGTATCCAGATGCAGATCATGTTTTATTACCAAATAGAAATGAGGTCTTTGGAAGCTTTGCGCCAGCTCTGAAGCCTATTCAAGGTGGAAGCCTCTGTGCTTAGTTCAGCCCGGGCTTCTCTGGGAAAACAGAGACATCCAATGTGTCACTCTCCTGTCACTTTCTACTTTGTATCACTCAGATATGTCAGCCTCAGTAAGGTTTAAAACAGAAGGATCTATTTTCTGCTGGTCACTATTATTGTAGCAAAAGAAAAATCCATGCATAAACCTTTTCTCAAATCTGTGTTTCCATAGCAACCTGGCCTCCAACTTCTGAAATTCATGTTTTCTTTTTTTTCAATACCATAGCATGTTGCTTATGGGTATAGACCTGCTCAGTGTACTTGCAGTAAGTGTTTAACACTGATCATAATCGACATGTGTGGCAGTATGATATGCTTGATTTAGTGTGATAAATATCAAAGATCCCAGATTTGCATTTGCCTGGATAACTGACTGCTTCCCCCCGTCGCATTACATGTCTCTGATACATGGGCTGCACTTGCTTTTATACCTGATGTGTAAAAGTTTCGCTTCAAACTATCATTAGCTTTAACAAATAAGCACGTTAGCATTACAAAGGC
>NW_024632267.1:0-2409 GCF_008729295.1 Plectropomus leopardus
CCAGCTCCTCCATGTTTGTTTGTTTTTGGCGCCGTGCATTGTGTAGACGCCCCGTTGGCAAATGGACACAAAGCGTTATCAGATGTAAACGAAATAAACTTTAGAGCATAATATGAAAAGACAGATGCTTTTTTTATCGTCAGATGGTATCTGTCGTCATATTGGCACAACCCTACGTGGTCTCAAAAGTTCTGTGGCCTGGTTCCTCTGTGGGCCTCAGACTGGGAACCACTGACCTATAGTACTGATTTTAGCTCATAATTTCTTTTTGAGCCTTTGAATTAATGGCCAGTTACTAATGGCAACTTACCAAGACATGGCCCAAAAAAATTGTAAAATAAAATAAAATACAGAAAACTACCTGAAAATAAGAAAAACGTTTTTAANGAAATATTATAAGTATATAACAATATTAAATAAATACAGTATCGCTTCCCAGCTCCTCCATGTTTGTTTGTTTTTGGCGCCGTGCATTGTGTAGATGCCCCGTTGGCAAATGGACACAAAGCGTTATCAGATGTAAACGAAATAAACTTTAGAGCATAATATGAAAAGACAGATGCTTTTTTTTATCGTCAGATGATATCTGTCGTCATATTGCACAACCCTACGTGGTCTCAAAAGTTCTGTGGCCTGGTTCCTCTGTGGGCCTCAGACTGGGAACCACTGACCTATAGTACTGATTTTAGCTCATAATTTCTTTTTGAGCCTTTGAATTAATGGCCAGTTACTAATGGCAACTTACCAAGACATGGCCCAAAAAAATTGTAAAATAAAATAAAATACAGAAAACTACCTGAAAATAAGAAAAACGTTTTTAAAAAAGTTCTTAAAATAACAAATTATATGTGTATTAATTTTATATATTTCATTTGATTTTCTCTGTTACCATATTTTAAATATAAAATATAATTATAGTTTTCCAGACATTTCCTTTTACTAATTTCTTGCAATTTGTGGGACATTTCTTGTCACGTTTCCCCCCGATGTTTTAGAGAGAAGTCAAAACAATCTGCTCAGGTTTCAAAGGGTTAATTTGAAAGGGAAAAAAAAGGTCCCCAGAGGATGAATCACCTTGTTCTTCGTTCTGTATCACCATCATCATGCCAAAAGTTTTTCTTATAACAAAAACATCTGAAATGTGTCTGACTGCAGATCTTTGATTCTAATTTAAACATTTCACAGCTAAGATGATGCACCGACATCACATCTGGCAGCATCCTGCTCCTCAACGCTTTTCATTTTTAGATTTGACATCAGCGCAGCAGCTGACTGCTGTGAATTCGCAGCTTTCACACACAATGCTCACTTTAAAGCTCATGTTTCTAAATTGAAGTGAAGTGGCTGTAAACTTTTTTTGTTCCTGCTGGAGGAGAGAGCAGGAAATGTGTGATTTAGGACACTAAAGTTATTCTCACAGACTGCTTTCACACGCTTACTATTTCACCCATTCACTAAAAACACGGTAAGCACAGAAGGGAAGTGACTGCTGTGATTTTCTATTATGTCTTCCCGGATGCACGCACAGAACGGTACTAAAATATTAAAGATGCACGATGTGCGTTTTGTCAACAGAGCAGCTCTTTGTGAGGAGAAGAAAACATCATTATGTGGATTTACGGACTGAAAATCAGGTGCTGCTTCAGGTCAGAGCGATGCTACTTAATGATGGCTAGTACTTCAGGAGTGTTAGGCGAGCCAGATCAGAGCCCGCTCTCACGGTGACAACGCCGTAGGTGATCGTTTGTTTCTGAATATCTAAGAGGAAGCAGGAGAAGCACAAACATGTGGCCTGGTAATGATGGTGCAGTGTTTTTTTTTCCCGCTAACAGCTGCACAAAGACACACCAAGTCTTTTGAAAGCAGGGTGTGGGCACAAATCCTGAAAGGTGCTTTCATGTCGTTTTCTTGACAAAATGTGTAAAGAGAAAATAAAAATTACATGAGAGGATGTTGTTGCATCCAAACACTCGCAACACTGGCCTCTTACAGCAGAGAGGACGCGTCTCAAAGCAGCACGATACAGCAGCTAACTGGAGGTCTTACGAGGACGCCAGCTGCTTGTACACATGAAACAACAACAACATGTAAAACAAGATAAACCACAACTGTTTGTGTTTTTAGAGACAAAATTACAAATTTACATGAAAACCTGACAATTTGGTTTTAAAACTGAGGCATTTACTTTGAAGGATGGCTGTTAGAGTTAAGAAAATTTAAGTTACAGTACTGTTTTGGTACAGCAGGGAAAACAAACAAAAAACAAATGCAGGAAATAACTTTTTTTTTCTTCATTTATTTAACACTGCGCACAAAATGCACTTGTCAGAATCAGGCTTTAAAAAATATTATACACTTATATTATCTTCTACTTTCATTGAGTTCTTTTTTTTAACCAACATTAGTCCT
>NW_024632269.1:0-1526 GCF_008729295.1 Plectropomus leopardus
CTCTGAAATATCAGAAACCACCTGACATCAGAGGAATGCCATAAAACCCCAGAAACATCCCAAAATCCAATAAATGTCCTATATTTCTGGAAACGCCTCAAAATTCCAGAAACATCCTCAAACCCTAGAAACACCTTTAAATCTTCAGATCGGACAGATGCCGTAAAATCTGACAAATCTTCTGAGATTCTACAAACGTCCCTGAAATCTGATAATTGTAGCAAATTCCCAGAAACATCCAAAAATCCTAAACATGTCCTTAAATCCTAGAAACATCATGAAGTCTGATAAATGTGTAATTAGTGAAAATGCAGAAATAGAACATTTGTACTGCATTTTTAAAATGTAGATCACACTGAATCAGGTCTAGGTTAAAAACCACAAAACTGAATATTGTCAAAACTGGACTAGACAATCCCAGAATAAAAGGTTTCACAAATCTGAACCTGAGTTTGCATCAGCCTTTAACCTTTCAGGGGTAATCCAGTCCTGAGTAGTCAAGTCTCAGAATAGTGTTTGTTTTGTTGTTGTTAGTTCATTTTTAAGTCTGGACCTGTACGATGTGGTCTCCATGTGAAATCTGCTGGGTTTTTGTTGTTTTTCTGTTGTGTGTCTGAATGTTAATGAGGTCGGTCGTCTGAACGTCTCCATGCATCGATGAGTTTACTAATTGCTCTATATTTTAGCATTTATTTATTCTTGTGTTTGTTTGTTGCTGTATATGTTTCAATAGTTATTAATCCCTTTATTTATTTACACATTTATTTATTTGATACTTATTTTAGTTTTATTCTTGATAAATTGTTAGTTCATCGTGTAAGTTTATCTCGTAGATTTTATACTCACAGTCTTGATCTGTGAACTGAGGTATAAATGTAGTAAAAAGTGTTTTTGAACTGTACTCGTGTTCAGGGTTTTCGTAGTTTGAGTAAATGTTTTTATCTGAAACAGGATCACCTTCCTGTGACGGCTGACCAGAACCAAGATGGCGGGAGTCGTCGCCAAGCGCGAGGGACCTCAGTTCATCAGTGAAGTCGCCGTGAGGGGGAACGCCGCCGTGCTGGACTACTGCCGCACCTCCGTGTCCGCTCTGTCCGGAGCGACGGCGGGCATCCTCGGGCTGACCGGACTGTACGGCTTCATTTTTTATTTCCTGTCCTCTTTCCTCCTCTCTCTGCTGCTCATCCTTAAAGCCGGGCGACGGTGGAACAAATGCTTCAAATCGCGGCGGCTGCTCTTCACCGGCGGCCTCGTCGGAGGTCTTTTCACTTACGTCCTGTTCTGGACCTTTCTGTACGGGATGGTGCACGTGTACTAAAAACGATCCAAACCTGAATTAAACCCATTTAATGCTGCGTAACCCATAATAACGTCTGCCCTGCTGTTTGTAGATGAGCCGTTCGTTAAAGACTTTCTCTAATATAAACTGATAATCAAGTGACTGTTAACCCTTTAACTCCCGCTCTGTGCTCCCCAGGATCACAGCCTCAGTCGTGATGTTGTAGGTTTTAGTGTAACGGATCAAA
>NW_024632270.1:0-3963 GCF_008729295.1 Plectropomus leopardus
GATGAACCACGGATTTGGTAATTCTGGGCCGATACCGATATTTAAAATAACAATTTGGCCGATGCAGTTTTTTGTCGTTATTTTTTTTATTTTGTGCAGAAACAAAAAAAACCCCAAAAGTATTTATTATGACAGTAACTCAACTGTTTAAAGTAAATAAGCAACTTAAGAAGATATTACCCCTAAATTATCAAGAAATGAGTAAAAAGTAACTGAAAATTATATAAAAATTAAAACAAACAAACAAAAAAAACAACAAAGTTTAAAAAACAAACAAACACAAAAAACAAAGAAATTACTCAGAAAAGAATGGCTTAGAAACTATTATAATTCTGTAAAATAATGTAACTATAATTTTATGGACATTTAAAATAATTTTCTAAATATAATATTTTTCTTCCATGTTGCTCAATGCCTTTTCTCCTCATGTTTTCAAAAGAAATAATAGTAATTTGCTCAGGTTTTAAAGTTTTAAATACCCATGAAAGGCATCTGAACGCAACAAAAGAAAAGTGATGTTGATCGAGGTTGCAAAGGGTAAAAATAGGCTAACATTTCACATGAAAAACTGCAAAAAACATGTTTCATGTATATAATATATCAGAATCCCCTGTCTAATATCTGTTTTATATTGCTGTGAAGAGGTTTACTATAAACGGCCAGAAAATGGTCCTGTTTATGCATTATTCAGACTGTGATGACTCACTTTAACTGTTTTTTTTGGGGCCCAATTTTGGTGTCCTCTTGGGATGGCACCCGAGGTGACTGTCTATACCCCCACTGTCAACATCGCTGCATTTTCAGAGTTTCTCTACTGACCTTAAACGACTCATAATGCTCACTTTATAAAGACTTTTTTGGGAGTCTCTGTGGCGAGACAACACCGACTCACCCATTAATTACCCGACTGTAATTACACAGGATTGTGAGCATCTGTCTAACTTCCACACGTCCTGTTTCAGCATGCACAATGACATCATTGCAGAGCGGACATAAACACAAACTCGACATCACTTTGTCTTTAGCTTTTTGAAACCCAAAGCAAAATCACTTTAGTTGTGCTGCTTTTAGATGTCTTTCACAGGTATTTAAACCTTTGATCTCTGAGCAAATTGGTGTGATTTTTTAGTTTTTTTTTTATCTAAATTCGATTTAGATTTAGCTGAGAAAAATGTGTAGTGAAAAAAGCTAGGGAAAAATTATCATAGCATTTTTTACTTTATTTTTTACTTCTCAGGTATTTTTCTTGTTCTTTTTAAATATTTTTCGCTCATTTTTGGTTCATTTTCTCTGTCATTGCTCCCTGCCTTCTTCTCATGCATTTGACAAAAATCAAATTGTTTTCTTTATTATGTTACAACAGTATTATTTTTAAAATAACTTTTTGCAGGTCATTTCCCTGTTCTTTTTAGTTTTTTAATTATTTTGCTTTTTTTGAAAAAAAAAATCTGATATTTTTCTTGTACTTTTAAATTATCTCTTGCTAATTTTTGGGTCATTTCTTCTTTAATTGCTTATTGCTGTCCTCCCTTGTATTTGGCAGAAATCCAGAGGTGAACAAAACACTCAAATATTCTTCTCAAATAAAAGTAGCAATATCATAGTGTAGAAATACTCTGTTACAAGTGAAAGTCCTGCATTAAAAATTTAATTAAATAAAAGTACAAAAGTATTTGCATCAAAATATACTCAACTTACCAAAAGTAAAAAAAATCACTATGCAACATTGGGCCCATTTTAGATCCGTATATTTTATATTATTGGATTAAAATTATTGATGCATTAATGTGTTCATTTCTTAAACGTGGCAGCTTCTAGAGATGGAGCTTATTATAAGTACTTTATATATACTCGGTTGTGGTTTCTCTGTGTAGGTGTCACTCCGCCCGCGCTGGCGTTATGGGATGTTGATGGTGATTCGGTGGAGGATGTGTTTCTGGGTGTTACTGAGTGGACCAACGACAACCATCCCACCCAAGGAAACAAAAGTATTTGTTTCAGCTTTAATATCTCATCTTCATTCTCCTTCTCCAGTGTGCAGAATTTAGGGGGATATATTGGTCGAAATAATAGAGAAAGTATGTTTTCTTAAGCACATAAACACCTGAAATAAGATTTTTTTGTGTTTCATTACCTTACAATGAGCCGTTTATATCTACATAGGGAGCAGGTCCTCATCCACGGAGATCGCCATGTTTCTACAGTAGCCCAGAGCGGACAAACCAAACATTGGCTACCTTAATAAGCATCAACCGTCAACGACGAGAGAATTGAAATAATACAACATTTATTAAAGATGAAACTCTTTTGTACGATGTTTTTACCACCAGGTCCTTTTGTTTTGGAGAAGAAGAGCCCTTTTCGGATATTTTGGCTCCCGGAAAATCTTTTTTTTTGAATGTCTTGATCTTAAATTATAACAGAAAAAAGCCAAGCGCACATGAGTGAGTGCTGGGCTAACAGCCTGAATCCAAAGAGCAGAACAGCGCCGGATAAACATTTAATTGTTTTTTTTTTCAGTTGTCTTTTATGGCTTTTTGCATTTATTAGATGATACAGTTTAAGCATGAAAGAGAGAGGATGACATGCAGCCAAGAAAGAAACACTGATTTGTAACACGAAACTGCTTTATTCAGTGTTTTTACCGGTTTAAATCACCTGGTTTGTTTGTTTTCTAGAGGAGAACTCCGACGATAATTCGGCCACCAATAAAAATCTCCTGAACAATAATGTAATTTTAACTGGGACAAGTTTCAGCTGGTCACAATCTGCAGACCTCACCACTAAATCTCCCTAAATCTGGCACACTGCTCCTTTAAAGCTTTGATTTTTGTTGTAAATACTTTTTGACCTGCTTTGTTCATCAGCTGTTGTTCTTCTCTCTTCAGTTTACAGTGCGGTGGCCCTGTCTGCGCTCAGCGGTCAGGTGCTGTGGAGGAAAGTGATGCGGGAGTCTGTGATGTACATCCAGTGTGGTCTGCAGTTCAGCACCCAGCCGTCACCTGTGGTCCTCCTCATCGGCAAATCCATCCTCACGGCGGTCAACGGCACCACAGGTAAGTGACGGACGAGCAGTCTGTCCATTTAAACTGTTGATCACGTTACTTGGTACACTAAATTGGGATAGAAAATACTTAATTATCTACTTTTTTGCATGCAAAAGGGTGATTTGTTAGTCGTTCAGGTGTACAAAAGCTGCTATTAAAAAAAACATAAACACATATCATATCCTGTCCAGAGAGGACACATTAAAGGAGTGTTGTCTAGGATTTAGTGGCATTAAGCTGTGAGGACTGCAGATTGCAACGAGCTGAAACCTCTCCAGGTCAGACTTCCTTCAGTGTTCATCATTCGGGAGGTTATTACTGGGAGCTGAATTATTCGCAGACGTCTCTTTCTCTCCAAAACACACAAACCGGGTGATTCAAACAGATACTAACACTAAATAAAGGAGTTTCACATTTTAAAACAAGTGTTTTTTCGATGCTTCAAGTCACGGACGGGCTGCTAAACACAGTGACTGAGCTGAAACCTAGAGGCGGCATCTGGTTTGTCCCTTCTGGGCTACTGTAGCAAAATGGCAGCGCAACATGGACAAGGATCCACTCTTTGTGTAGATATAAACAGCTCAGTGTAAGATAACAAAAGCACAATTCTTATTTTCAGCTGATTATACACTAAAGAAAACATCATTATTATATTATATATATTCCATTTCTTTCAATGTATCCACCTAAATGCTACGCACTGGACCTTTAAACCTCATTTCCATAAAAACACAAAAGACACTAAATTAAAAAGAAGCACCTGTTACTCGAGGGTGCAGACTGAATTAAGTTTGAATAAATAGATTTAAAGCAAACACACTTTAAAAAGTGGTGGTAAATAGTTTTGGTTTGGGGTTTTTTTTTTTGCTCTGAAAGTTGTGTTGACATGCAAAAAAATGCACACATTTGATCCCAA
>NW_024632271.1:0-5799 GCF_008729295.1 Plectropomus leopardus
TTAAAAGAGTTAGTTTGGATTCCCCAAAGTCACGCAATAGCACAAACTAACCAACTGATCGAATCAGCAGTAGACAAGCACTTTTTGTCAAAGGAGTCTGCTTGCTTTGATGAGAGCATAGATGAGGAACTGAGGCTGTTGATGGCTTTCTCGTCGTAGCGGGTTGTCTGACAGAATGGTAAAGCAGTGAAAATACTCTCAATATAGCCTACACTTAAACTGGTATTAATTTTTTTGTTTGTCTAAGTTTGGGAAAAGTCATGGAATTTTGTTATTTGTAATGAAGTTAATGGTAACAGTAATCTTCTGATGTAACATACTGGCAATTTTTGTTTTCTGTAAGTTAGCTGTTTGCATGAGGTAGCTTTAAACATGCATTGACTTAGGGCTGCACAATATGTTGTTTCATCATCAATGTGTTGCGAAATAGTCACACCGAAAGACGTGCAATTTCAAGTATGGCAAATTTTACGGAAAACTCACGTTTCTCATTTTCCATGACTAATACTGGCCACACCTTCCCCTTTAAGACAGGTTACGTGTATATGTATTGTAGTGTGATAGCATTTGTTTTAGGTAGCAAGACTCTCCTGGAAAGTGCTGCAGACACAGTGAAAAATATTTAGTATTTGTCCTTGAAAAGTAATGGAAAGGTTTTGAAATTTTGTCCATGAAAGTGTTGGAACCCTGGGGTTGTGTAGACAGACATCTACTGTATGTAATACTCTGACTATGGATAGGTACCCCATACAACCCCACTTCAAAATATGCAAACTATCCCTTTAAGTTATTTGTGAATAATTTATAGACTCATAGACTTGAGATTACAAAACGATATAACACATGCGGATGAAGTGTTTTCCTTTATCCCAGGCCATATTTTCTTGCTTCTTGCAAAGAAATCCACATTTCTGAAGCATTAAAACTTTGCTCACACTGTTCACACGGATTCAGTTTACGCAATACATTTGCTTAAAAAAAAGATACTTGTGTGCATGCATGTATGACACTGAACCAACACAGTCTGGAACTCTAATTTCCTCCTCAGAGATTTATTAATTTCCTCCCCAGTGCAACAATAATAATTTTGGATCAGTCTTGTGACAGAGGGGGGAAATGAAAGACATAGACCCAAGGCAAACAACAATGGCGGGGACTTTGATAAAATCAGCAATATGAATGTAATGTCCCACTGATGCCAGAGGAGCCTGACGGACTTTCAGTGAGGCTTTGCATGTCATGCTCAGTGGGAAGGGTGATTTAAAGCCTGATCGCAGCTTGATATTGTGATGGTAGGCAGACATGAATCAGAGCAAGCCGGAGCTCATTCAGAAATGCCCTGTACCACATGTTGAACACATAATCCTCGCCAAAGTGTTTTACCATCAGATAAGATGTTTTTTAGTTGAGATTTTATCATGTATTGTTGCTAGATTTGGTACAGCTTTGCACTGTGAGTGGATGAACACTGTTTGTTTTCTGAAGAGTGCATCTGCCATCACAGTGTCATCACCACCTACTGAAATGATCCGCAGCCTGTAATCTGGAGCCCCTTCTTTCACAGGGACACAGGTGCTTGCTGAGGACTGGTGAAAAGATTGCCACCTACTGGCTTCCAAGATCATTGTCACTTACTTTGTGGTGCTTGTCTCTGATATTTCCACCACATCTTTTACATACTGAAGATCAAAATTTTAAAAATCTGTCACATTCCATCCCCCTTTTAAAAACAGTCACGTGTTGAATGTCAAGCTTTAGTTTTTGCTTTCAGTAGTCTTTGACAGTGGTTCCCAACTGGTGGGTTGTGGGTTCATTCTGAATGGACCATAAGTGACTTGTGACCATGTCATATTTGTGAAAAATACACTTTATTCTTAAGTATGGTGAATTTGCAGCATTGAGCTTTCATTTTGAAGTGCGGTTTCCTTTTTTTTTTTTTTTTAACAGTAACTATGTTATTGCCATTTTCATGGTATTATGTTCCCTTTTGTTTTTTGGGTTTTTTGCTGTTTGTTTGTTTTGTTGTTGAGTTTATTTTTTCTTTCTTGAATTTCCCCTCTGGGGATCAATAAAGGATTATCTTATCTTCTTCCAAGGAATTGGCCTAAGGGACTGTTCTTTAGTTATCAGAGGAAGGGTTGGCTGTTTCATTGTTTTTTAGCCTCCCCAAAGCTACAAATATTTTCCCTTAAACTTCCCTGAGTGACTCAGGGAAAATGCATGAAGCGTTCGTCTCTCACTATGTATTCAAGGACAGCCGGAAAATTTAAAATCCAACGATAATTTCTGTTTTTATGGTTTCTGGCTGTGATATTTTGGCTTGCCCGCGCATTTTATTTCAAAATCACAAAGAACTTAAAGGAAAAATAAAAATCAAATAATCACTTTGAGGGGGAAAAATTGCCAAAAAATTAGAGAAAAAGAAAATCCGCCCGAAGAAATTAAAGAAAAAAAAATAAAATCAAAGCCAAAAAAAATTAAAGGAAAAGAACAGCAAAGACTTTTTAAAAATCACCTAAAGGTTTTAAGGGGAAAAAATGAGGGGGAAAAAGGCATTTTCTTCCCTATAGAGGTCTAGGCTAAGCCCCCAATGTCTTCAAGATCCTAGAGACGCCCCTGGTTTTAAATAATTGCACTTGCAATATATTTTATGTCATTCTGTTTTAAGTCAATGTGTTATTTACATTTTGTCAATTAAAATTAAATATGTGGTAACTTCTCTTATGTGCAGACCTTGAACTAATTAATCTGGACCAGTGGCTGGTGCCAGATGGGAGCCATTGGTTTATGAGCTGAATGAGCTTCCATCTAAATCCTTTATGGTGTGAAAAAAGAAAGGGGTGTTCCTCTGGAATTTCTCTTTTCTCCTGTTTTATCTGTCCCGGCTAACCTGAGACCTACTTCAGGAAAGAAAACAGGAAAGGAGCAGGGTTGTCGCCAAGGCCCCAAAAATAAATCAGAGACCCCCCTCTTGCCAAAAGAACACTCCCTCCAAACATGTTCCTACCCGAGCCACTTCCTGGACTCCCGCGGTGTTTTCCTGCGCAGGCTCATCTGCTGCTGGTTATTGGAGTGCAAGGTCACCTCTTCTGTGACCTGCAGTGACAGTGGAGCACATCCCTGGTGGGTCCACAGGAAGCAGTTTGATCTTTTGATGAGGCCTTTGCCTTCACCTTCTCAGCTAAAGTGTGATGGCCTGTTGCAAAAACGCTTTCATCAAATGAGCTACCATTGTCATATAAAGAATCTTGTGCAACTGAAGAAATAAAACCTCATGGAGTTTAAACTTTATTGTCCCAGAGGGGAAATTCATCCTGGGCACAGTGCTACAGTCCACGGCTTCATATAAAGAATGTCACAAAAACAGCAAAACACATGAGACATGATGCATTTAACATTGACAACACAACATCTTATGAAAAAAAGATAAAAACGTGTGTGTTGCCCAAGGAATGCAGATGAATTAGCTAGTATCTGGCTCAAATGAGCTCTTCTCATTTTTGAGATTTTTTTTGAGCATGGTCCTTGTTAGTGGCAGTCCTAGCACATGTCTGGTGTGCTTATAAGGGGTACAAGCCCAAAGGGCTTAAACCCTATTGTTTTTGAGCTTATTTATCATAATTATCATTCAGACATGTTTTTGCAAATTCTCTGTAAATGGCACATTGTAGCTAAATTCAATTTTCACCAATGACTGGAAGTTGTATGCAAATGTTGTCCAACAAATATGATGCCAATTGGATATAATTAAGGCCCAAAATTTAAATTTTTGAAGGGCCACGCCCCTAACACGGTAACTTGGATTGACTTGAAAGTCAGCACACGTGTCCACCTCAATGTGCTCTACAAATAAGCTACAAGAACCATAAGGTCTGCCTGAGAAGATTTTCTACCATTTTGAATTTGAAACATTTATTTTTGACATTTCCTAAACCATAGGTTCAATTTGTATAAAACTTTCTGTGGATCATCATTGGATCAAGTGTTTCAAAACTTATCAATAGCTTGTTGATGCCTCATTGATTGGTGTGTGTGGGTCAGCATATAAACAGACATAACTCCATAACTGCTGAGCAAATCATCACAAAACTCACAGGAAATATCTACATAAATAGCCTACCAGCAACATGCCCTGAAAGCTCCATTCAAATCAACCAGTATAGTGCACAGCAGTGCAAAAAATGAGCGTGCCATAACACAACTCAAATGATAAATCAAGATTGTTTGTCCAATCATGACAAAATTTGCAGGATATTTTCAATAACAATGCGGAAACACATGTGTAACATTATTTCGAAATCTGTCTATAGGGAGTGTCACCAGCTGCAAACAAGTTCATTGGGATTTTTCAAAATTTGGCCATAAATCAATGACAGTTTGTCCAAACATCACCAGACTCAGTGGATATTTTTTAATTACGCTATTGACGTATGTCTTCAAAATATTTCTGCAATTCACCATAAAGGGACAGTGTTTCCAAAAAAGAGCGTTGCCATGCAGAGATCTGGACATTAATTGTTCATCATCTGTCCAATCATCATAAAACCTGTTGTTTATCTTAAATGAGGTGTCCTTCGATCCTTTTCAGCTTTCAACTTTTCAAGGTCCATGCTGGCTTGGACCCCTGGATTACTACTTGTGGCTATATATATAATTTTTAATGCATTTATTACTAACCTAATAAGAAATTAACACAAACAAACAACTTATCAAACAAAAATAATAATAATTAATTGCAAACAATAAGAAAATATTGTGTGTACACTTTACACTTTACTTCACCATTATATTCTATTTTTCTGAAAGAGAAATACATTTAAAAAACATTGGACGGTGGTATCATAACAGCTGGTAATCTGGCTCTAGCCCTTAAATAGTAGCAAATAGAGAGCAATATTCACATACTCCTCATATATTATAATATAATTATTGAAATGAAATAACTAAATGCATCTTATCCTGCAACAGTTTCAGGAGTATATGAGGTTCACTTTCTTCTTTTACTGTCCTGTCTCTAAGGACATAAGATATATGATTCTAGTAAAATGGCATCCTTTTTATGTTGTTTTCTTTTAGCTGGATGACCATGAAAAACGTGAGTTGTGCTCCAGTAAATTTGTCGCAGCAACAGCAGCTATTTATTGGTGTCTTGTAAACCCATAAGGGTTGGGCTTTTTTGTGTGCATGATCATGCTCATAATGCGTGTGATCACCACTAAGAGTCAATAAAACTATTCAACTGTACTCCAAACAGGACAACCTATTAAACACGTTGTAGTCAAAATAGAAACAAATCATTCTCAAATCAACACACACAAAAAACCTTTATGTCTAATGCTCGTTGTCTCAGACATCCCACACACAACATCAAGCTTTTTGTGATGAATATGTCTGATGGATTTACTGGCTGTGAATGTGTGTGGGTGAAGACCAGCCCTGGATAGCTGCGCTGCTAAAGCAATCGCTTTAAATCACTGAGTGGAGACTGAATGGGAATGAATTACACAGCAGGCGGTGTGTGTATATGATGATTTACCGTAGGTGTATGTTGGAGTTATATTCCATTATTCAGCAGAGAGATTTAAACTGTGGGAGAGCAGAGACAACAGGCAGCTCTCTGATCGATTGGGTGTTAGGGTTACACTCTGTATAGGTTTACATCTGCTTAATTGTGATGAATCGCTGCATTGTTGAGCCATGTATTTCTTGTCGAGACTCTGTGTGTGTGTGTGTGTGTGTGTGTGTGTGTGTGTGTGTGTGTGTGTGTGTGTGTGCGTGTGCGTGTGCGTGCGTGCGTGC
>NW_024632272.1:0-3788 GCF_008729295.1 Plectropomus leopardus
ACTTGTATATCAAAAACTATTTTACAGAATTATTTTTATTATTGTAGCATTTTTTTCTGTTTTTTTTTTTTTTTAAATTCCTGTTACTATTTTTTTTTCCTTTTTCTAATTTTCCGGTAATTTTTAAAAAATCCTTTTTACAGTTGTTTTGCTAATTTTTGGTAATTTCCTCTGAAGTAACTCATTGTCCTTTACCTAACTTCTTAAAAAAAAACGTCAGGCTTATTTGCTCAGGTCTTAAAGGGTTAAGCACTAAGTATCATTGAAATATTCTCTCATAAATGAATAACTGAAATTTTCTGTGTCACAGAGGGGACCCGCTGCCCACCGTGGAGTACACAGCGGAGGAAGTATCCACATGGTGAGGATGAGCTGCGCTGTGCTGCCTGTTGTAAATGCAGATGCTCGGTGGAGGGTGACTGAAGTGTCATGATGTGCTGTTGTGTTAACAGGACGGAGGTTTACCGGCAGCTGCGGAGTATTTATCCCAGTCTGGCCTGCAGGCAGTTCCTGGACGGGCTGCTGCAGCTGGAGAGAGAGTGCGGCTACGGAGAGGACCGCATCCCGCAGCTCAGAGAGGTCTCTGCATTCCTGAAAGGTGATGAAAATATTGAATTAATAGAGGAAATCTTATTTGCAATAACAAAGACACAAAGATGACTTACAGACAGGGGTGTAGGAGTGTGTGCAGGTTAATTACATACAGAAAATCAAAGTATGGAGATTAACCCTTTAATACCAAGAGCAGCATCAGTTGTCTTTTTCTGCATTTTGACACCTTTTTTGAAACCTGAGAAAATCATGGGGAAAAAAATAATGACCAACTTGGTTAGAAATGTCCCGCGAACTGCAAAAAAATCTGAGACATTTTCAAAAAACAAGGGAGACATGTCCAGTAAACTATATTTAGAATTATTATCATGAGAAATTTGAAATTATGTGCGAAAAACAAACAAAAAATATACTTCAATTTTTGCTTGGCGCCTTCTTCCCAAGTTTTTTGAATGAAATCAAGCCAATTAGCTCAGGTCTCAAAGGGTTAACTGCAGTTGTGTATGGTCAAGATTTGAATGATTTTTGTAGGGAAGCCTCCCAAAAAGCATTTGAGTTATTATAAACATTCGTTGTATTAGTAATAATGTAAATTATTGTGTGTATACATACATACACACATATGTATACATTTATGTACTTTGTACTTTTTAAAAAAATATTTAAATATTTCCATATTGTGCTAATTGTTCATGATTACTGTATTTTTATTTTTACATCTCTTTTATTTACTTGTGCAAAAGTGAATCTCTCTTTTCTTTGGTCATGAAGCACAAATGTCAAAAGTAAATTTTCTGCAAAGACAGCGTAGCTTTATGAAAAGGCCGTCACCAGTTTTAGGCTCCACCAGTGTGTTTGATGGTGTCTCTCTCCTTGTTTCAGAGAAAACTGGTTTCCAGTTGCGCCCAGTCGCCGGCCTGCTGTCAGCCAGAGACTTCCTCAACAGTTTGGCCTTCAGGGTGTTTCAGTGCACTCAGCACATCCGTCACTCCTCTGCGCCCATGCACTCCCCCGAGCCGTGAGTTTTTTAGACATCATTTATTTACGTATTCAGCTGCTTTTTCTTTCATTGACTCTTATTTTTATCCGCTCTGACAGAGACTGCTGCCATGAACTGCTCGGCCACATCCCCATGCTGACAGATAAAGAATTCGCCCAGTTTTCACAGGTAACTGCTGCACTGGTTTCTTAGATTTGACATATTGAATATAATCTAGTTTGGCTGCAGAATATGTTGCTTTTTTAATCGTCTTCCTGATGTCAACTTGTTGACAGAGAGCATCAGTAGAGAATTGCACTTTAAAATGTTATTATAATTTTTTTTATTGGTGTCTTTTATGTTCCTTTTTTACAATAAAAAAATGTCGGAAATATTTCCTTAACCCTTAAGGGTCCGCTTTAATAGTATCGCTCTGTGCACAAAACGTGCTTTTCAAAATTAAGCTCTTAAAAATATCATACATTATATTATTTTATACTTTCAGTGCGTTGTTTTTTAACCACATAAGTACTGGTCATAAATATTCAATAATTTTCTGAATTTTAATCCTTTAAATGCCAGGTTTTTGTCATGATGCCATTATGATTTCAATGGGGAAAAAAAAGAATTATTGTCAATATACTACATGCAGTAGTTTTTTTATTTTCACAGTCTGGGATTTGTCTATTATTAGCAGCAAAATTGATTTTTATACACTTATTTTTTGTGCGGTGTTAAAAACTGTCAAACATTAATATGATTTTCTACTTTTATTGACTTAATTATTGTAACCAAAATCAGTCCTAATCATAAACATTAAATATTGATTAATTTTAAGAACTTTAACCCTTTAAATACCAGGTTTTTGTCATGATGCCACGCTGTTTTTTAGAATAATAGAACACAAGAAAATGACTTATTTTCAATATACTACATCCAAAGTAATTTTTTTGGATTATCAGAGCCTGGGATATGTCAGTGATTTGCAGCAACACTGATTGTGACAGTGTAATACTTATTAATTTGAACTTTTTTTCAGGAGATTGGACTGGCCTCGCTCGGAGCTTCAGATGAAGACATTGAAAAACTGTCAACGGTACGTTTTTTTAAAATCCTAAACTTTATATTATATTTTAAAGGGAACTGAGAGCAGTGAGAAAATTTGCAAGAAATATCCTTAAAAAGTGACAAAAAGACCTCATATATATATATATAAAGTATGTTAAAGGAGGAAAAAATAAATAAATTCAGCAATTTTCAGCACTTTTTGGATCATTTTCTTGTTCCTTTTTAAAATTTTTCCTCCATCCCCTTTCTTTTTTAATTTTCCTTATTTTCAGTTTTTTTTTTTTTTATTTTTTGCAATTTTTTGGGCCATGTCTTGTTGTGCTGCTCATTGCCTTCTACCTTATTTTTGCAAGATATATAACAAATTCTCCCAAGTTTCAAAGGGTTAAGGGGCATTTTATGGATCTTTGCTGCCATCTAGTGGCTCGAATAAATAACTGCGCATTATTGAACCACCACCTCTGTCTTTTTTACTGGTCTCCTCTCTTTACAGTTATACTGGTTTACGGTGGAGTTCGGCCTCTGCAAGCAGAACGGGACGGTGAAAGCTTACGGCGCCGGACTGCTGTCATCCTACGGAGAGCTTGTTGTGAGTATCTCTTTTGTTCTGCTGCATCATGTTAATGTTTGCTTGGTGCTCGGACAGTCTTTGACCTTTGACCTGTCCCTTCCAGTACGCTCTGTCTAATGAGCCGGAGTACAGGACGTTTAACCCCGAGGAGACTGCAGTGCAGCCGTACCAGGACCAAACCTACCAGCCTGTTTACTTTGTGTCCGAGAGCTTCGATGACGCAAAAACAAAGTTGAGGTATTCACTTTTTCATTTGAAATGATGAGCACATTATTGTTGTTGGGTAAAAACATCCAAAACTTAATCAATTAGCTGGATTTCGACGGCATGAAAGCTGTTCCTTCAACTTCTTTCTACTCTTTAAAATATAATAAATGTGATTTAAATTGTTCAAAACACTGAACATGAAATTTCAGATTAAATATCGGATCATTTCTATACTTAGTCTTAATTACAATATGAACACATTTTCCACTGATTGATTTCTAAATCTTCAACCTAAACATCACTTACTGTAAACTGTTTTCATTCTTTATTACTTTAAAGACAAATATTTTATATTTTTAATACCTCAGACAAATATTTTGTATCTTTATTCTTAAAAATCATTTATATTCT
>NW_024632273.1:0-4011 GCF_008729295.1 Plectropomus leopardus
AAGGGGCATCAAGTGGGTGCACTTAAAATTATGACACTAACACTAAAGGGGGAAATGGGTCCAAAAAAATGCTCATCATTGATATCAAAGTTCAAAATATAATCCCACGTAAACAACGTTGGGCTGGATTAACCAACAAATTTGGATTCTGAGCATTCTTATGAGTTTTTTTCAAAAACGTGGAAATTTTGGTGTTAAAATCCAGTTAGCCCCTTTTGTAATCAGATTTTACCACAAGCCTCTTTTAGTTATGCAGGAAATCCAAATGCAGATTCTTTTTTCTTTTAGTGACTAATACAAAAATATTGTATTCATGAAGTCTGGGTCATTTGTCACTGTGATTATGTAATATTATATTTTACAGGATATTACTGTAATAAATACTATGATACTGAGCATCAAAGACCTCCCCCAGATGGCTAAACTCTTACATAATTTCAATCTTTTGAAATATGTAGAGGAGTATAAAAAACGATTCAGTTTAAGTTCGATAATGTAACATTCAAAGACGCCGTGCACAGCTCTGTATCAATATACAGGTCAGCCTCCAAGGTCAGGACACAACAAACGCTCTCATACCTCGCCTCAGGATGTCAAACTGGTAGAGCAGGCTGGAGGAGCGCCGGTTAAAGACGACAGGTGGGCGGCTGTTGTTCCTGGTCGCTGCACCGATACCTGTCTGATAGAGACTGGACTTTCCCGGCCGGTTCTCCTCTGGGTCCAGTCTTCGGTTGGGGGGATCTCTGCGCGGCGATTGGGCTGGTTGGTGCGGCTGAGGCTGTGTGTTGGGGGGACCCCTGGGTCTGGAGTTGGAGTGTCCATCTGGTTCACTCTGCTGAGGAGGACCGATGTTGGACTGGGCGTCCTGGTTGGTTTTCTGCACAGTGCGGTTGGTGGCAGCAGCTGCAGCCCCCGTCAGCTGTGTTTTGGGAAGCAAACCAACAACTTCTCCTCTGGTCTTCTCGCTGTTGTGCTCTATCAGACGGTCGCTCTTGTGGCCCTTTTTGCTCTTGTTGTGGGGGCCGTGGGGGCCGTGGTGGCGGGGGATGGGGGCCAGGTCGGTGTGCTTTGGCCAGACGGCAGAGGGGAGAGGATGGAGGGTGAATTTGGACTCGCTGGCCTTGCTACTCTTCTCTAGGAGCTCGTTGATGGGCAGGGAGGGCTCTTTGACCACCAGCCGGCTCTGGTTGCTCGAAGGTGGATCTACAAAGCTACTCTGACCCTTTTCTATCAAGGTGTACAGCTCTGGGTTGACACAAACAAAAAATTGTACTTCCGTTAGACATTTCCTTCAACTTGATATGGTGTATTAGTTTAATATGAAAGCCCTTCTGCTCCCACAATAAGCCATATGGGTTCATTTAATATTTATGGTAGCTGTGGATCGGTGGTGTCGTTAGTCCTGGTGGCCCAAAATGTTATCTCTAAATATCTAGGTTATAAATACTTTTCAAAAATCAGAATAGGCCTTTTAATAATAAAAGCTTTTGGGGTTCTCGTCCAGAAAATTTTGATCATCAAACACTTCCTTTCCTGCATTCTGGTGAATTTTTATTGAGCATTTTTTTTGCCTTTTCTGCATCAAATTATGGTCTAAATGTAGTATTTAATTAATAATAATAAGACTAACAATAATGATAAATGTAGCACTTTTCTAACACAGATGCTACTAAGTGCTTCACAAGACAATTTGGTCAAAATAAAAGTCCTCTGCTACTTTCATATTTCATACATATGCTTGAAAGAAAGAATATTTCCTGTCTAAGGATTTTTCATTTAGCTTAATAAAGTATGAGACATTTTCTTTGTTAATATTTCAATTGGAGGTTTATCAGTAACTTTCATCTTGAGAACTTGACACTTTCTTCTACAGTATGACACTAATTGGCCTGCTGGATGGAAATGTCTAACTTGTTAAGAATCTACAGCTAGGATATCAGCTTTTATTATGTCAACTATAAGGCTAATCACTTAGCGTTTTTATCTTAAATCACATTATAATTGTTTTGGGATGTAACATTTACTAATGGGAATTTTAAAGACAAAATCTTTTTGTAGTTTCTTTCACAGGTAGAGAGATGTCAAGAATCTGTATTATCTAATAAGATTACATTTTTGGTCTGTTCATCTCACCAAAAGTGGAATTTGTATTTGCAATATTAATAACTGATTTTAAATACTGTGATACTGTACTGTATCAATTTTTCCCCACCCTTAATAAAATGTAAATCCACACTGAGCATGCTGCTGTGAAAGTCTGATTGTACAATCAATAGACTCAAATTAAAAAGAAAGTAACGTAAAGCAACAAGTAAAAGTATAGGTAAAAGAAAACCAGTTTTTCTTTAACACATTAAAATGTACAACTAACTCCAAAAAGCCAACCAACAAAAATAAAGTGTACTCACCGTTCACAACATGCTCCTCTGAGTTGCAAAGAGGAAAGCCCAGAAATAAGATGAGCAGAATAATCCCTGTCATCCTGGATGTTGAGTGTGGACACACGTTCAGGTCTGTCTGCTACAGAAGGGGGATTCCTGGGATTTTTATACAGGCTGCTCAGGAATGAGATGGGATGGGGTGGAAGGGGAGATGGTGGGACGTCCCTTACACAGAAGTAAACACTTCGACATTACACTCCTTTCATTCATAAATTGATTAAAAAAGGCTCCTGTTGTTGTTTATAATAATGTATGTGGGGAAATTTGGATCTGTCAAGAAATTCTCTTTATTTTTCCAGGTAGTAGGCCTATTTTATGTAAAATTGAACTAGGTTCTGTTTCTGTTTTCTGGTGTCAACTCAATGTTTAAATCTTCTGAATTGATGTTTTACTTGCTTTATTGAGATTTTATTAGAAAATATGAAATACCCTTCGCTTCAGGGTAAGTTATAACAACCTCTCTAGTGGAGCTGAAGGTGACACTGTACCTGGGTGTATTTAATAATCAGTCTTTACTGCCCTCTGATGGTCGCAGTGTGGAACTGCAACACATTATTTGTCAAATAAACACCTTCCAGACCTATTCCTACTAAATATAGTCACCAAATTGAAGTAATCAAATAAGAAAATAAATGAAAAGAGAATGCATGTAAAAGAGCGCCTAATTGTTCTTTAGAGGTCGTTATTTTTATTTTTTATTGCAAGAACAAGAACATGCTGTGCAACAGTCAGACAACATATAAGAATGATAAATATATAGTAACGTCATAGTAAAGCATGTCCTCCAAAAATGATCAAAAACGTCATAGTATAGTATGTCGTCCAAAAGTGATCAAGAACGTCATTGTATAGTATGCTGTCAAAACATCATCAAATATGACAGAGTATAGTATATTGTCCAAAACTCATAAAAATGTCTTACTTTAGGATGTTGTCCAAAAATCATCAAAAATGTCATAGTATAATATATCGTCCAAAACTCATAAAAAATGTCTTACTTTAAGATGTCATCCAAAAATCATCAGAAACGTCATAGTATCAGTCATCTGCACTTACTTCCCAAAATGCGGTGACACAGACTTTGTTTGAAATTGTCAAAATATCCCTTTAATGACAAGCTGATGTTATTTATACTGTTACTTCACTTCCCTTGGGTGGTCACAGTGAGGAAATGTATCGTGTTATTAAATTTATCAAAGTAGAATCAATGCAAAAATAATGACATACCATTGTTTCCGGTAAATACTTTAAAAAATACAGAGCTTTCAGCACTCTATCTTGAGGCTCAGCGGAGTTCTCTCATGCAGTTGTGAAATCACAATTCAGTTGCTATTTTACTTGGTAATTTCTGCTGCGCTGCTCTTTACTTACACATAAAGACATGAATCAGTTTTTTCTCAGACCATCATGGGCTCATATTTTGCCATCTGCTACAAAGGAAGGACCTGGGGCTTCCCCACATGGTGCTGGAACTGTGCACATTTATTCGAGGTGAAGTGTCTTTAATAGTTTTACCAGACACACAGTTGCTCCTGTTATTCCATTTTCAACCATTTCCATTTAAAAAAAA
>NW_024632274.1:0-3062 GCF_008729295.1 Plectropomus leopardus
GTGGCCTTTTTCACTTTTTCATCAGGTTTTATGGCCTTTTACAAAATAAGTTAGTTTGACCTTCTTCATGCGATACTTCGACCTTTTTATGGCGTTAATGACACTTTAGCTGGTACTGTAACATCATTCCCTTTGTTCTGGTGTACTAGGGTTTCTCTTAAAATGTTGTTTTTATGACTTACTTAAGACTTTTTTAATATAATACTGTCTTTACAATATTTATCACCAGATACTATGTTTTTGAAATATTTTTTTTCTGCAATGACAGAACAGACTGTACTGTGATCTTCTGACGCAGTAAACTGTGTTTGTTATGACATATCTCACAATACTTCCTTAATTTAACTGTAAAATAAATATCTATTAAAAATAACACAATCTAAGAAAATAAAGCAAATAAATGACTAAATTATTAAAGTGTAAAATAATATTGCACCTACAAGAGCCTACCTTTTTTCTTTCTTTCTTTACATTAAAAAAAATATTTTGTGCTTTTTTTTGTTTTTGTTCTTTTGTTTTGGTAATATCTGAGGTTAAATGAAATAACTGAGGGGCAGGTTAAAGCAGGCCCATCTGCGGGTTTTGCTCGTTTTCAATGAAAGGGTTCCATTTTTAGGACCCGAGGATCCACCTGATTCGTTTTGCATGAAAACAAAAGGCTGACGGGAGAGCTGGCCGCTCCTGCCGAGGTCGACTTCAAATTCTTGTTTTGCTCTGTGTACTTTTTTGTTTGTTTGTTTCCTTTTTTCCTTTTCTTTCTTTCTCTTTTCCTCCCGCTGTTTTCATGGCCGTCTTCACACAGGACGTTTTGGGATTTGGTTCAGGAAAACGTCACCTCCCGGCGTCGGTGGAAACGTGCGGCGGTGGATGTGATTCTGTCCCGTCGGCCGCCGCAGCAGTTTTGGGCTGAAATAACTCGAGCAGCTGTTACTGCAGAAAACCGAAGCCTCCTCTTCAACATCCCATAAATGTCTGTTTAGAGTTTGAACCTCAGCGAAGGCGCCGCGACCGAGTACATGGAAGGAAACAACGAACGAAATGCAGAAAATGGAGAAAATAAATCATGAGATTAAGAATTTAAGACTTTTGACGTGAGACGGCAGAGGTCACAGAAAATAAATATTAGATTTGAAAATTAAGGCGCTCCCCGAGCCAAACCCATTCTTCTCCCCCCAAATTTTCAATTTGTTTCTTTTTTGTTGGTTTGTTTTAAGTCTTTCTTTTCTAAATTCAATCATTCCCGTCTTTTTCCCTTTTTTCTGTTTCCCTTTTTTTGTCCTTTCCATACTGTGCTACGTTTTCAGGACATCTTATATTTTGACGTTTTCAGGGTTATAGTGAAGTTTTTGTACAACATGCTATAGTAGTACTTTTGTGACGACAGTTTTTGACTTATAGTTGGATTTTTTTCATTGCATTTCTTTCTTGTAGACTCTTTTTTCCTGATATTTTATACTACAGACTTTACTGTGATGTATTTGATCAAACATTTTTAACCCTATCGTACCGTGACTGTTTCACGACACAACGTGAATTTATGAAACATTAAAGCTGACTTTCTTTACAACATACTATAGTATATTTTTGAGCTACTTCACTGACATTTTCACAACGTACTATACTCTTGACTTTTTATCGGTACTGACGGTCCCTGAGCAGATGTCGTCCTGACGGAGACCCTGAATAAAGCCTCAGAATCACGTTTGTGGTTTTTTGAGCTACATATTCTCAGTTTAACGTTTCATTTCGCTGTTTTGATTTCAGCTTTCGTTTCAGAAACGTCATCAGGCGTGACTTTTAAAAAACGGTTTCTCATCAGTTTATTTTGTCATAAACTTCACAAAAATACCCCAAAACACACATTTGAACTTCACTTTCATGAACTTTCTGAACTCCACTCGCAGTCACTTTGAAAACTGACAAATATTCGAGACAAAACATCAATTTTACTTCTTCGTCGAGCGAAAATGAACCCTCGAAACAGTGTGCACGGTTTTGCTCTGATTTCAGGGTTTAAGGACACGTCTGAAAACGGCGAGGAGCGGGCGGCTCAGGCGGGTTTCCCCTCTGATCTGGGTGTGTCGGCGCTGTTAACCAATCAGCAGTGACCTGTATACACAAGCTGCAGAAAATCTTTACTTAATGTGCGTTCGATGTAAACACACGTTTACCGCGCTCACGTGACGCAGCAGGACATGTTAAAAGGTCTGCCGTGTTTTTGGCGGCTGAACGCAGCACAGCTGTTCAACAAAACATTTCACTCTTCAAAAATCAAATCAGTTCCACCCCGGGTTTGTGCTGACCAACCAATCAGAGCTCAGCGAGCGATGAGGTCAGCCAATCAGGTTATGGGCAGCGGATGACGCGTTCGTCACAGTTTTCATCACAAGCTTTTTACATTTTTTACTGAAGTATTTAGAACCAAAATTAAATTCTCCTTCAAGAATCCAATTCCAGCGTTTCTTTGATCAACCAGCTGAAGTGTAACTAATTTCACCGACTTTTCAAAGTTACGAATATTATATATATATAACATATATAATATATGTAACTGTAATCCACCACGAAGGATAATCAACATTAAACTTCATTTGATGTTAATACCAACAAGTACATTTTAATTCGGAACTTAAATTGCCAGTTTGCTTCTTCCATCAGAGCGAACTCAGTACTGAGAATCAAATTCAAAACGTCTGAACTTCCACATCAACAACGTCTGAATTCTGCCGGATACGTTTGGATTTAGAATCTCATTTTTGAAAGTTAAAGTGATTTTTAAAGAAATACTTCTGAAAACTTGGATTTGCTGTTTAAATATTTTCAGCATTGAGGTTGAAATGACTTCATCATATTTCTACGCTCTCGTGTTTTCATTTCTTTTAGATCACTGAACGTTCCTGAAGAAAAGTCTGGAGACCAACTTTTCCCCGAAAACCAACATTTCAAACTTATTAACTGTTGGAGAATTCAACTTTGACTTTCAGTGAGTGAAGATTTAACTCGGTTTCAGAGATCAAACAGCTCAGAGACTTAAAACCTCTCTGGGTTTTGTGGTTGCTCGT
>NW_024632275.1:0-13095 GCF_008729295.1 Plectropomus leopardus
ACTTTGAGTGACTGGCTGTCTAATTAACAATTATATATTAAAAAATATTTTACAAAATCATTATTATCTATGCACTTTTTTTCAGGTTTATGTGCAACATGACTGTTGCCTTTACTTGCTGTGCGAAGGCTCAAAAAGTAAACCTCATTCTGAAAAAAATAAAGTTGCTTTTTCACTGCATATTTGCTCTCCGTGTGAAGGTATTCATGACAAAATCAACAGTTTGGAAAAAAAATACTGATGTGCAAATTACTTGCACGAAAAGAACACCCCCAGTGTGTAAAGGCCTTAAAGGTGGATCCACTTTGAGTGACAGGCTGTCTGTGAGGCGTCGCTACAGTCTGTGAGTCAGATCCACCCCTCACTCCTCCACAGCTCCAAGAGTGCACCCTGGACATATCGGCAGACTATCACAGGGCTGACATATGTCCCTATGAAATTTCAAGTATAAAGTTGCATGAAATAGAAATACTCAAGTACAAGTGCCTCGACTTTACACTTAAAAATGACACTTCAGTTAATGTACTCATATTAGAAATCACCAAATGATACAATGCCAGATTATCTTGACAACGCAAATGTGACTAAAATCCAGTTTGGGCTAAAACAATGAATCCATTTATATAGAATGATTTCGCAACAATATTGATAATTAATGAAGATTCAAGTCATTTAAAAACTAAAATGCAAAATATTTTTTTTATTTCAGCTCCACAAAAACTAGGATTTTGCAACATTTTTCTGTCTTATATCAATGCCAATTGAATATCTTTGAGTTTTTTGACAACTAATCAGACAAAAGAAGACATCACTTCAGACATTTCCAATATGATTTCTCTGACAACACGGTTTCTGACATTAAATAGACTAAATGATTAAGAAATAATAATCCCTACATCTAATTGACAATTTCCAAATCCAATTATCTTGGTTAGAGATAATTTTCTTTCACCAGTACACTATAGATGCATATCCCACCAGTCAATTAACTCTACCAAGTACCTATCTGCTGTCCTGCACGAGCACTGTTGGTGTGCTGTATCATCTCCACCCTGTGTACTGTGCTCTGGTCTGTTGTCGCCCTAAGATGTGAAGTAAATAATTGAATGGATCCATTAATAAATAAAGTGCAGGGGGAGAGAGTAAGGGGAGGGAGGGAGAGGAGAGATGAGAGAGACAGGTCACTCATCTTTACAATCACCGTGCAGGGAGTGGCATGACTGCAAACACACTGCCGCTTCTCTCCCTCTCTCTCTCTGTGCTCTTTCTCTCCGTAGGAGGTGTCTGGACATAATAAGCATTAGCTGTAGTGAACTCTGACTCTAAGCTCTGAGCAGGATGTGGCATTTCAACACATTTCCTCTCTGATCCACCGGGACGAGGCTACTTCCTGTAAAACAGGTGGAGGGAGGTAACATGGAGCTACCACCACAGAGGCAGGCCAAGTGTACCTTCGACCCAGCCAAACTGTTTTCCAGTAGGCCCTGGTAAATTCCACTTGGTGGGGGTTATTTCTATACGCTGCAGCCTGCTATTTAATACAAAAAGCTGCCAGGGGAGTCCTAACTGGAAAAGTGAATATGAAGTTGTGGTTTTGAACCATATAGAATTTTAAGAGGGTTCATTATCAGCTATTGAAAAGCAGCAGTAGCTGCAAAGAAAATGTGTTTCCTGTTACAGTGGGTGCCTTTTTGGCTGCAGATGCTCTAATTCTAACTCAGGATCACACCAAACTTTTGTATTTATTCCTGCCTATATTTGTCTGTTGTTTGGGAAACAAATAAGAGGATGCAGCTCTGGAGTGGAACACCAAATGGAGCGTCTGAATCCAAAAACAAAAACCCTCAAATCAAATCACCACTCTTACTTGCCCAGAAATTATATATTTTCCCCCTCTTTACTAATTCTATACTAATGCTTACTGACTGCTTTCTCTCTCACCCATTCACCCCATTCTCGCATTTGCTTTCTTGCTTTCCCCCTTGTTTTCTCTTTCTCCGAGCCTTCTTTTTTATTTTACAGCCTGATCTCTATTTAGATTTCCTCGTTTGGAGTTGCCACAACGCTCCCTGCTGCCAACATCTGTAAGTGGTTTGGAGGCAAGAGACACTATGGAAAAACATCAAAAAATAAAAAGAGCAGAACGGCGCTCTACTACCAGATAGAACAGAGGCTGTGAAAAGGATACAAACTGCTCTGGGATCAGAGGCAGGCAGCAGGCTGGGCTCTCTCTGACTGAAAGCATAAGGTTGGCGGAGGAAGGAGTTAAGTGCACTATAAAATCTGACAAGTGGATTTTACTTAAAAAGAAATCTAGGAAACCCATTGCCTTGAAAACTGTAGGTAAATATAACTAGAAATCTTAATTGATGTTTAATTTATATCTATTTGTTAAGTTTACTGAAATTTAGTTATATCTACTTAATTTTGTGAAGTTGTTGCAACTTACAATTGACAAGTTTAATTAAATTAATCTTTCTAAGTGTCTCAGGAATTTAAGCAAACCAAATTTAGTGTGCTATATATATATATGTATATGTGTGTGTGTGTGTGTGGGTGTGTGTGTATGTGTATTCTGCTGGTTGCAAACTAGCAGTGGTGGAATGTAACTACATACATTTACTCAAGTACTGTACTTAAGTACAAATTTGAGGTACTTGTACTTAACTTTAGTGTTGCTAACACTTGGAGAGAACAAGGCAATTTCTATTGCCATTTTTAAGTTGCAACGACTTCACAAAATTAAGTAACTAAATGTCCGGTAAACATAAATTAAGATTTGTAGTTATATTTATTTTCCTTTTTCAAGGCAATCAGTTTCTAAGATTATTTTAAATTTGATCAACTTGTCTGAATTGGGGAAGAGACATACAGTGCGTACATTCTGTGCAAAACTCACATAAAAGCTCTACCTGCTCATATTGTACTAGAGGGGGGGTGGAGTTCTTGGGACCCCACAGTTTGGGATTTTACTGAGGATTGACCTAAATCACGTGTCAGGTTTTAGGCAGATTGGATTTAAGCTGCAGCACTTTTAAAGAGATTATGTTATTGTAAGAGATTAGGGGAAGTAGATACATTGAAGGGAGCTAATGAGGGGTTTCTCCCCTCCCCAGCTGCCAGCCTAATTCAGTGCTCACTGTCCTGTTGATAATACACACTACAATAGTATTACTGTGGCATTAGAGGCTTTACAGTGTTGTGGCAGTGAGAGCCCCTCTGTTGATAGTGTGGTGGAGGTTCAGATGGTTGTTTATTGCACTGACTTTAACATTTTGTGTGTGGTTGCTCTTTATACAGAGAGGAGAGAGCGGAGACTTTGTGTGTACAGTAGGGTCTCATTAGGTAATGAGGATGATTACGCTGCATTAGGTGGTGGAGAAGAGAGGCAACAGCCACAGGGTGGGAGGGGAGAGGAGAACATGTGTCTGTGATTTGCGGCATAAGCACATACCATTTAATTGACACAAGCTCCCCCTGCCTCCTGATTGGTGCAGAGCTGTCCTCTGCATGTCTGCTTGGCCCTCTCTGTCCTTGACTCTGAGGGCAGAGAGACAGATGTGGTGTGAAAGGGGCGGAGTAGGGGAATACAGAGAGTGCGGAAAGGTACTAGACTGAAAGTCGGCTGCAGTTGGAGGCAGAGAGTGGAATATTGGACGCGTGTAAAAGTGTTTTGTAGGTCAGTCCGCCGCAGCCATGTAAAGCAGAGGAAGAAGATGGAAAGGTTTTGTCTGGGAGTCCCCATGACAGATTGTTAAGTAATGTTATTTGACTCTTCTAAACGAGAAACTACGAAAGCATGGCCCAACATAGAGGAGCAGTTGGCTGGATGTGTGAAGAGAGGCTTCCCCTTGCATGGAGCTGCCCTCTCTATTCCCCTTCTATAAGTAGGCAGGTATTTTTACCCAGGATAAAGTGCTGACCCAGTCCCAGGTAATTACACCCCTGTTGGGCCCTGGCACAGACATGTCAGGGCGGTGCTGAGTGCACCTTACACCCTAGCTACGGGTAAACCACACTTATCTCACTATTTACAAGCCAGTATAGAGTCTCGCTCCACATGAGAGAGAGGGAGGAGGGCATACCTTGGCAGAGCCAGGAAACCTTCCTCCTGGCAGAGGCCCACTGACATCCCATCCCCCATCAAAGAGCATCAAAAGGACGCAAAATAAATGAAACTATACTCCATATTTATGCAGAGGGTGTAATCAAAGTAAAGAAAAAGTAACATAAATACAACCAAACTGAAGGATTCTGGCAATGTCGTGCCCGTGTGTGGCACATTTTCTGGCGTCAATTCAATCCAATAATCCCTAAGAGGGTTAGGCATGTTCTAATCACTCTAACATAATAATGTTGAATGATCATGAATGATGCATATCTTTCTTGGAAGTGGTTTTTTAAAGACCAAACAATGGCATGTCTGGATGTGTTGATGCTTCCAAATAACTTGAGGAGCATGATACTGACTTTGCTTTTATAAAGAGCTGTTAATAACATAATAATATAATACCACCATATGATCCTTTCATAACATACAGTGCATGAAGGTATTTATGGGCCGCTGCCTGGCTTAAGGCCAACAGAACCTGAGGGCATTTGTGCCGAGTTTGGTTTTATTTTCTGGCTCAACCTAAAATATTAACAATACTACTAAATATGCAATGTTACTGTTAAATATAGGTTTTAATATCAAAACTAAACTGATAGATTAAATACAATGCACACAGATTTTTGCCCTTGTCTTGTCACACACATGCTACCAGTAATACCAAATCAACAGGTTGTAACTTGCTCACTTGCTAAGTTTGACAGTGTTAGTTAGATGGAAAGATTTTTTTTTAAAATAACATGGGTGAGACAGAACTTTCAAACTGTTTTCATGCCATTGTCATTGTCATTTAAATAAGTATTTAACTGCTGGAAAGACGGCCTTTGCATAAAACTAGGACATCTGTGCAATAAAAATAGATAAATACTCTGAAATTGGTACTAAATGGTCAGAGAAAATGGAGAAAAAGAATGATGGTGTTTGCTTTTGCTAAAGAGGAAGAAAACCTACAGCTACAACAGACCAATAAATGCTCCTGCTGGTGGGTTTCATAATGCAAATTTGCATGTGTAAAACAATGGTAGCTGAAACAATCTTGTACTGCAGTTAGACAGTAAGCTAAACTGTGTCGCTGAGAACATTTGAGGCAAGAAATATGCAACTCAGTGATAGAATCTTGGTCTGTATTTGACCAGCACTGCTTAGTGTTACTGTTTGATCTCCGTTTTTTCTCAGTTTTCACTGTATAGGAAGCAATATGGTGGCCGCTTCCTGTTCACAAACTCTTACTATTCCAGCTTAAAAGGGCACTAAAATATTTTTCTATGAAAAATTTAGGTGAGAAATAGGGGGTGCAGTAATGAAATCTTAATTTATATTTGATAAGCACTGCCTAGTTTCACCGTCTGATCAGACTTCGGTCAAAGTTTGAGAAAAAGAGTGGCAGGTAAGCCTCTTGATGCACTTGTACACTCTTTGTGTCTTTGGCATGGGTGGCTGGTAATACAAAAATGTAGAAGTATAGCCTGTAGTTTAAGCATCAGATTGGGAAAGCCAATTTCATTGGATGACATGTTTTGCATCAATTTGCGTCATCTGGCAGACGTTTACCACAATTCATCAAAACATACTACCTACATTGTTTTGATACAAGCCTGTTGAAAATCAGCAGAGTATCCTTTTCACAACAATTTTAGCGCTCTTTCATGTGTTTTTGTAACAACAAGCCAAATTGACTTTTTGACTGACTTTTAATAGAGAATAAGACTTTTTATAATAAAATGTTGTGTTCAGGCTAGAGACTTAAAAACTTTTTTTAGTTGTTGGGCCAGGCTGGGCTCTGGCCTGAATTAGGCTGGGTCACACTATGGCCAGATTTCCAAGCCAAAGCAGTGTCTCCCATGAGCTCTTTCCTAGCTTCAGAAGGATGGATGGTTCAAATTATATTCACTTTGAATCATTCTGTTTAACAATGATTACTCTTTGTGTAAAGAGTGGACCAAAACCATAACAATAAAAACATAACCCACTACCACAAGGCAAAGAAATTACATTGGTGTTTGGTTTATCAGAACCATATCCTGTATTTAATGTTGCTGTCAGGATGATGTTAACCCTGTTCAGCCTCAGTGCCATGTACAGTCTTCCACTACATGCCTTTAAGAAAACAGTCTGTCCTGAAGCCACTGAGCATGTGTTTTTCTTAGTCTGTGAGCAGAGCAGGAAATCTTTAGACCCAGTTGTCTTTACAAGAGACTTTCTCCAGCATCTATATATCTTCTCTCCCATTAAATGCATGTTCTATGGAAACTATGTGCTGTGTGTTGCTAGGCAAAGCCGAGGCGAAGGGAAATGGCTGTGGTCAGACCATAGTCCTTGAAAGAGAGGAGGAGAGGAAAGTAAGAAGACAGAGGAGCAGAAAAACGAAAAAAAATGGAAAAAGCAAAACACTTTCTGAGTTTAAATCATTTACCTATGCACACATTGGGGCCTACATGCGCGCACACATAGACACGCGTATGCACAAACTCACGCTAGGACTGTTCCAGCTGAGGTGCCGTGTGTTATAATGCGCTGGTGGGAATGTGCCACTGCACGTTAATTCTCCCTTCACGCTTGTGTTGAGGAACACAGAGCCTCTAATTGATGCTAAACAAACTGCTGACCCAGACTCAGGATGAAGGTCTGTCACTGATGCACACGCAGTAACACACACTGGTACACAAACCATAAAATGAACTGTTTGCCCCAAATTCACAAAACGTGAGCTTCAGCTGAACAAATCCAAGGTTTCCTAAATTGTCACACACGTTTTTGTGTGTTCTATAAGAGGCTTATAGGTGCAGAGTTTGAAAGTCATCCGCTACTTGCACAAGACGCCTAGGTGGCAATGTCCTTGGTTTTTTGGAGGTACATTTGGTGGTGTGTGTGCGTGTGTGTGTGCATTAGGAGGACCTTCTGGCGGGCGGGTGGGTAGGTGGGTGGGTGGGGGGCTGAGGAGGTAAACTCCTACTCATCCTTGTCACACACAAACACATACACACATGCCGGCCCCTAAAGGAAGCTCCAGGGAGGCACAACGACGCCTTTGTGCGGGGCAGATTTCCCATGTCTCCCTGCTCCAGCACACAGATAGATCATCTCAGTATAGCCTGCTGTATGAAGGGCAAGTGCATGCATGCCGTGCAGAGAGAGAGAGAGAAAAAAAAGAGGGAGGGAGAGAGTCAAAGAGTGGGAAAGAAGTTATAACCCAAACCACTTCTTTCCTTTCTTTTTTCACACTTTCCCCTTGTCTCCCATCTCTCTCCCTCTCTCTCTCCCTCCATACACTCCCCCTTTTCTCTCCCTCTCTCCGCAGAGGAATCCAGTCTCTCCGTTGGGATTGGAGCTCTTTGAAGGTGATCCAGAACTGTACTGCTCGCTGCTGCCTCTCCTCCCCTACCTCCACCCTCCCCCTCTACCCTCTACCCGCCGCTCCCACCCCTCAGCCCTCAGGGGGCCTGGATCCCGCTCAACCGAGAGCAGCCGTGCTCCAAATCCAGGCCTGGGCTTAGCGCTCCTGCCGCAGGCCTCACTGGTTGTCCCACTGCACCACAGAGAGACAGAGAGGTGGGAGGCCTGGGGAGAGGGGAGGGGAATGACAGAGGAAGAAACAGGGGAGTAAGAGGTGTGTTTAGTCACATTTGGCATCTGAGAGATCAGGAGGGAGATGCTGCAAACTCCACTGAGCAAAAGTTTCTCCCAATCCAGCTCTCCCCTTCCTCACAGATCGTCGCTCCTCTTTCTGCTCTCCTTCACAGAACTGTTTATTTTCCCTTTCATTTCATCCTCACACTCCCTCCCTTTTTCCATCCCACTTCCCCTCTCTTCCCTTCCCCTCTTCCCTCCATCCCAAAGGCAAGCTCCTCGCAGACTCGTCGGACTGGTTTCTTTGGCACACCTCGAACACAAAAACACACACTCGAATGCCAACACACACTCAGACGCATACCCCTTTCACTTTAAAAGAGGGTCCTTCACTGAGTGCGAGTCGAGCAGGAAAAAGACATAGAATGACAAACAGACAGAGGAGGGAGAAAAAAGACAGATAAAGGGAGGGAGCGAACTGGAGAGATGTGCATTCCTTTGGCTTGCCTGGCTCGGGAGCACAGGAGACGTGTTGCTGGCTGTTCGGTTTATTATCCCCAAGCCATATGGGTTGGCAAGCTTGTGGGGCGTGGTGGGCTACATTTGTGTGTGTGTGTGTGTGTGTGTGTGTCTGTGTGTGTGTCAGGGTAAGGCAGAGAGTGTGATTATACTTATATTATGTCTTTTATCACCTACAGTATGCATCTGTGTGTGTGTTCCAGGCCACAATAACCTGAGAAACCACACTTCCAGATAACTACTTTCAATAAAAGATAAAGAGCTTCCAGGACCTCTTAGCCCTACATACCAATTCATACCACACATTCATACACATGCACACACAGGCAAATTTACACAAGCTGGTAATTTTAGTTATTTGTGACATAAAAGTTTAATTGCAACTTAATGGTAATCACATGATGGAATGGTACCATGCAGTTTTGATATGTGAGGATAATTCAGGTTTATTGCAGCTTGAGGGAAATTTTCATATCTGTGTGGTCATCATTTATATTGGTTATGATAACATTTCACTCATAGATGTAATGGCTGGGTTGTGGGAATGTGGTGACATTGCTACAATAAAGTCCAATGGGAAGAAAAAACAAATATGGTCAGACAAAAAGACAGGAAAGTTTAGCCAGAGTAAATAAACCACTTGATGTGGAGATAAAACCCAAGCGAGTGTACCTGACAAGTCAGTAATTATCCCTCTGTGAGTGTGCACAACTATATTAAGTAATATTGTACATAGTGAGACAGCCTGTTGCTCAAGCAGTCTGACCCTTAAATATGCGTAACTTTGGGCTTTAATAAAATGCGAGGTGAGTTGTGAAAAAAAAAATTCACCCCCTGTATAGCCATCATGAATGATAAAATTACATATAGAGACCAAAACCAGTTTTTGTACCAGGCTGTAAACATGTTTATTTCTGCTGTAAAGCTGGCCATTTTAACATGGCGTACCCCAGACGATTTACTCTGTTATGTAGCCAGCCTCAAGTGGTCATTCAGTGAACTGCAGTTTTTGGCAATCCTGCACTGGCTTAATTTTTCAGCTTTGTAGGTTGCAGTTTGGAATCAATATGCACGCATGGCCAGACCTGCTTACTTCAACAAATCAAATTAATACTCATATTCCAACACACACAGGGGAGCCTTGACTTGCTGTTATATTAATGTTCTGAGTGTCACATACGGAAACTTTAATTGGCGTATCTGGCTCGTGGAACAAATGTTGATAGAGAGTGTATCAGTAAATGAATTTTATTTTTCTGCCCAAACATCTGATCAGCTCATTGCAAAACAATAATTGCTCATAGTGGCTTCAGCATTACTTAACTCTATGGTTATGCTGAGGCACTGGCAGCACTTTGTTCAGGAATGGAAAGAATTGTGGTCTGGTTTAATGCAATAAGGCACAACATGTTTAATAACATTGGACCAAAACCATGATATTTCCTCAACATTAACCAAAGTGCTGTTGTTGCCTAAAACTAACCACAGATGAGAGTCTGGATGCAAATTCTGGTCGCTGGTGTCAAAGTCTTGTGCTTCTCACCCTGATCACCTGCCTGTGACTCATAAATGCTGCGCTTCATTCACATTGTGATTACACTTTTCATCACAACTTTACTGGGAAAACAGTTAAGTAATATATACAATAAAAGTCTTTACTAGCTGACAGGATCTCAGCTAAAAACATGGTGACTACATTGTTATTAATCCCAATAGGAATGATGGTCTGAAGCTCCAAAAATAAAACTCAAGTTCTTATTCTTTCAATCTAATCAGCAGGTCCAGAAGCACTTTCTTTTATGTTCTGCATTCCTCAGTTATTTCCTCCGTCCATTGAAATTCTTCTGACTCTGTCACTTTCATCTTAATCACCTCTTTCTGGCTTCTCCCTGTTCTGCCCCTTCAACGTCACAAGGGTCAGCGGTGGTGTGTACGCTCTGAGTGGGACTGCTGCTGAAGGTGTGGGCCTTTTGTGCGTATGTGTACGTGTGGAAGGAGCAAGCTATCTATAGCCTGTGTATCCCTGGGGATTTGAGTCTTAAACTCCATATTCATGACACATCACTGTGGGGATTAGAAGGGCATCATCAGATAGAGGGGCTTACGTCAGCGGGCGCGCGCACACACACACACACACTCACACAGAAAATAACACAGATACACGCTCTCGGCAGCAGTCTCACCCTGGAAAGCACAGCATATACAGTTTTCCAGGAAGTTCTTCACTTCTGCCTTCCATGCATGCACATTAACAAAGCAGTGAAAGCATAGAGAGGACTCTGTGACTACCACTGGTATGTTATGTCAGGATGATTGCTCTGTATCACTAACCAGAATAGTTCAGCTATAATTTGAGCAATGATTATTTGCCTATCTGAAATTAACAGCCTCCAGTGTTCATCTAGCACCGCCAATTCAAACATTTTTAGTTGGACCATGGAGTGCAAATTATGAAGATGAGAACAAACCAAAATGTGTGAGGTGGAGGGGGGGTGATTAAGGCCAAACCACGTGGAAGCTGATCTGCAGGGGAGGTGGAAAGGGAGGGGGTGTTAGTGCAGGCAGCATGGATCTCTGTTGTGATTGTTTGTCGGTGGCTGTGTGTGCATCCATGTGTGTGTGTGTTCTTATCTCCTCTGGTCCACAGCAGCAGGAGCATCAGAGGAAGCACAGCCTTTCCTTCCTGTGCCTTTCACACTGTCACAACACACACAAGCCATAAAACTCTGTGGCTAACATATAGAGGGTAAAAAGAAGAGAGAGAGGGTGGCTTTCGAGTGCAGAACATGTGTGTGTGATTTGTGGCACACAGCACATACCATTTAATTGACACAATCTCCTTTCTTCTGTTTGGCGCAGGGTTGTTTTCTACTGGGAGGGAAATGGGGAGCAATTGAGGGCGAGATCGAGAAACAGCTGAGGTGAGCGGGGAGGAGAGGTGGCCGAGCAGCAGTAGAGGGTACTGGGACAGTGGATGTTTCGTATGGGCTGGTGCCCTCCACGGGGGAGCTGAGGAAGGACACTTCTCTACCCTACATTCTGCACCTGGCGCTGGGCTCTGGCAGGCAGCCATTCCCCCGCTTCCCCATTTCACCCTGTGCTATCCATCCACTGCTCAACAGCACCTCAGCCTCCCCCGGCCGCCCCTCTCCGTCAGTCCCAGCGCTGTCATTCACAGACTGGTTCCACACAGTCAAGCTAGAGAGGCCCACGGGAAAAATATAATTGAGAGATGTTATTAGTGAGTAATTGTTAGTTTCTGGCGTGAAATTCATAAAAATGTGTTTGTGTAGATACTTGTTTTATGGAAATTATCCCTTGAATCAGTTTGATCCAGTCACTATTTATCTCTGTCTGTGTGACTAACACAGCGTCATCACAGAGAACAGGAGGACTGGGGCTGCTTTTCAATTACCAGGTGATAAAAGTTAGCACAAAGAAGAAAGAACAAAAAACCTCTTTGTGTACTTCTGTTGATCATATTAATTGGAACTGTCTAGTCTGAATCATTGTTCCTGGAATGTATACCACAGTATAGCAGAGATAGTCCACCCTGCTTTAAACAAATGCTGCTCAAGTCACTCAACACTTTTATAAAATAATAACAATAACCTTCAGGGTAAAACATCTGTATCATTCAACCTCTGCTTATAGTCCTCACAGACCACTACCTTGATGATCTGTACATTAGCTCAATTATCATGTGTATGTACATAATAATAATGTATTATTATGTGCGTGGATATATAATTCGTGAATTATCAATTTTCAGATTTATCATCAACTTATCAAATTTAAAAATTACTAAAAATGGATGTGTGACTGTTCTCAGCTTGACATTCATAAAATAAGGAGTATCAAAAGGTTAAAACAGCATTTTTCAGTGACAAACGGTTTCCTAATGTGTCATCACTATTTCAACATTAGCTTTTCAATAAGAAATGTGTCAGAGGTTATATAAATGACAATTAGAACATTAATATAGCAGCAAACTACTATTTTATATGTAAAGATATAGTGGAGTAAAGGTATCCTGAGCAGAGCATTACTGTTTGACCTTCTCTGTTCATTGCTGTGGTAGACGGTCTGGCTACGCATACACGTTTGAGCTTTAAAATCCCTGTGTATATCTCACTGGCTAGCTATTCGCCTTTGCTCTGAGAGTGAGCTCCTTTCTGAACTAACTTTTCCCATTGTATTTTCATAATTGCTCCTGCAAAAGCATAAGAGGATAAAAATAAGCCCATATCAAACTTATTTCACAAATAATAGTTTTGAAAGCATATTCAGCTAAAAAGCACTCAATCTCCCACTGTTCAGTATTGATAATTTGCTATACCATTCAAAAGTAAGGTGATCCTTGGTATTCTACTGTATTTTAATGATCAAATATTCACCGCCTGCAGACTTGAGTGGAGGCTGTGAAAAGTTTGTCGCTTGTTCTTTTGTGGAGGACTGCAGGTGTTGTCAGCTCAGACTCACAAACTGGATTCCAGATTAAAAAACTGTGTCATGGCAGAAAATTATCAATTGAATAAATTATTTAAATTATTTTAAATTTCAAATTATTTCAATTTTCAAATTTGTTGACCTTTACTTAATGTTCAGTTTGCCTCCAACAATGCTTACTTTGCTAATAAAATAAAAGGAATAAGAAGGAACAGTGCTGAACTGTGTGGCCAGTGTCAGTTTTGCATGTCATTGTAATATGCACATGAGCCCAAAAATACTTTTTCCTAAATAAAATCTTTAGTAAATATGCTAAATTGAAGCTCTGAAGCTTCATTCATAATGTTGACATTCAAATCCTAAATTCATCACTTGAATGCTGCATAGATTTTTTCATGTCTATTTATTCTGTTTAAGCACAGTATTTCTGCAAAGTTTCAGATAGGGTG
>NW_024632276.1:0-3741 GCF_008729295.1 Plectropomus leopardus
GATCGAAACGGACTGTTTTTGTGATCTTCTGCTGCCTCTGTGCGGTCTTTTTTCTCTATTACACCCCTCCAAACTGAGCCCAAGTGGTATCGTCCATTCATGAATTCAACATGGAGGCGCTGCCGGGGTGAAAATCATCGCTGTGAAATGTTGATTCAGGTCTCAGGGAGGCGAGAAACCATTGACAGAGTTTTGTGGATAAATTTATGAACGGAGCCGCAGGAACCGGGAGCCTCGCGACTTGTTTTAGCGTCTGAGCAGCTGCGGACGGTAAAACGCTGTGCGTGAGTTTGCATGTAACTTGTCTGAGCTCCTGACGTTGCAAGTGTGGCAGGTTGGTGAGTTGACGTGAGCTGTGTTTCTGTGTGTCTGTGGGTCTGTGTGTCTGTGGGTTTGTGGGTCTGTGGGTTTGTGGGTCTGTGTTTCTGTGTGTCTGTGGGTCTGGGGGTCGGTAGTGGACGCAGATGGACTCCGGACAGGTGACCGGGGTTTACGCAGAGGTCAGCTGCGTCCCCGCGCCTGTTTCTGCCCGCGTGAGTGAGGAGCAGCAGCCGGAGGTCCGGACATTCACCGTCACTACAGGTGAGCTGCTGGCTCTCTCTCTGTCTCCCAAATTTCACTTCAAGTCAGCTTTATTGGCATGAATGTTCGTCACATTGTTGCCAAAACATGAACAAAAATATGTTCCTGCCAAAAGCAGTTCACTAAATAAATAAATTTACACATTTTACAAACATTAATTCATGAAATACATATATGTAATTTACATGTACTGATATTGGTTTTTCAGGGTCACTACTGATATCTGTTATTATTGAGACGATAACCAATATTGATATACATTTAAAATTCAAAATCTTTCCGCCAATATTTAGAATTTGGAATATAACAATTTTCAGTGCAAAACTTTGTTTAAATAGCGTTGGTTGATATTTAATCAAAACGGAGACTTTCAATATTATATACAGTTTGTCAGTGTTGAAGACATTCAGAATAATTAAGGTATAGTTCAGATTTTTAAAGTGGGGTTATATGGAAGTACTCATTGATAGTCTATTAGATATTAACAGCTAACAACTTTTTTAAGTGAAAATTTAAATAAAAAGTTAAAGTTAAAATGGCTCTCTGAAGTTTTACAAAGTAAAAGTTCCTCCCAGGCCCCGATAATTGGCCAGGCGGATAATCTGTCAACCCCTGCAGGTAACAATATGTTATTTCAATATTACAATATGTTAATTCAAAATCAGTAATTGTTGCCTCTGTAGCACTGACACTATTTTCTCCAAGTAGATGTTGCTTTTGAACCTGTTCAGGGAGTGTATAAAAATTTACATGTCATTTTTGTCAAGAAAACACACACACACACAAACACACACACACACACATTTGTGCACCTGTGTAGCAGAAAGCAACAATTATTGCTGATGATTTCACAAACCACGGTAAAGCAGCAGACCTTGTACATTGCATTCATTTTTAAAAAACCACTTGTTTTTTGTTTTTTTGTCGGGCACGCTTGAAATCCTTCTGTGGGTATGATGCATTACCAGATCAAAATGTATGACAGTCTGGTCAGTAGTTTGGATTTCTTGCCCTCTGTAAGCTATAATAGTTTATAGAATCCATCCCTCCAGCAGGAATAAAAAAAAACCCATGTGAAAGACTATGACCTCAAGTATTTCCTTTGATTTCGTGACAACCTGCCGTTCAAATGCTCTGCTACTGACAACAGTGATCTCGTCTCAAGGGTTTAAAAAGGTTAGCAGAGTGAATCCATCTGTTCCCCTGGACAAAAACCATTCAACCTGCCTGTTGTTTATTGGATAATGTACAGATTGTAGGTTCGGTAAAAGGACACTCATGTTGTTGTTATTGCACTACCGGTTACCTCTGATTCAAACACAACAGCTGTTCAAAAGGCCTTGACACAACATAAATAACATAAAACATTACATAATGTCATGACATATAAGATTTTCTTTACGCAACCTCAATTTGCCGTAAAGTTATAAGGCAAGATATTTTAAAGCTGAACAATAAACACAATCAAAGATCAGAGTAACAGTAAATTAAGGATGTTTTTTTTTTTTTATTCAAATATCCTTATTGATTCTTCTTTGTATTCCTTGATTTTTTTCTTTTTTTTTTGGATTGATTCCCATTCCTAATAAAATGAAGTAAATGTAATATTACATTTTAATCAGTAAATGTTACTGGAATTTCTGCAGTCTGCATGCTTGTAACACTCAGGTAAGGATTTAAATAATTTGATTCAATTTGTGAAACGTGTCACCGTGTTTATGTCCAGAGTGGAGTCAGAGTGACCTCGTCCGTGGCTCCAGACTTCGCTACTCGCAGCAGTGGACTCTGATCACCGACAGCAACGACCGCAAGAACATCAGGACTGTCCTCCCACCAGGGCCCTGTGCACCTGTGTCTGGAGAGTGAGTATACACACACACACACACACACACACACACACACACACACACACACACAGACGAAAAATACTGTGAGAATTTTCCCTGAATGACCCTCGCTTTAACCCTTTAATAGCTGGAATTACATCAGTTTTTCTGTGCTTCATTCAGACACCTTTCACTGACACTTAAACATGAGAACATTAGTTAGATTTCTTAAGGAAAACAAAAACGAATGAGCAACATGACAAGAAATATCCCGCAAACAGCAAAAAAGTAAGTAAAGGGTGACAAAGCAATTATTTAAAAATTTAGCTGGGCGGGGGAATCATATATATAGATATGATCAAAAGAACATGGGAAAAATATCAAGGAAACTATATTTAAAATTATGTCACAAAAAAGATAAAAACGTCTTTTTAAAACTTTTTTTTGGTTAACTTTTCTTTCTTTAAAAAAAGTATTGTCAGGTATTTTTCTTGTAAGTTTTACTAATTTCTTGCATTTTTTTTTTTTTTCCATTACAACTTTGCATTCAAATAAATCACTGTGTTTTTGTAGCCTGAATATTTAATCTGAGCAGTTTAGGATATGCAGATACTTTTCACCATTTATTTTAAATCTGCTGGCTATGGTGGGATTTAAAACAATGTAACAACAGCTAAAAAATCATGTCTTTGTTTTGCTTGAACTTCTCACATTGCTGCAGTGATGTATCAGCACGAGACCACAGTGTGTGTGGTTACAGATGCAACAGAACCAGCTGTTAAGAGTGCAGTGAAGCATTTAATTTCTTTAACTGAAGCGAAATCTGCTCTCCAGGTTACTGAGTGAACTCTCTCCCGTTCGAGGCCAGAGGGCTGTTGTCAGGGAAACAAGTGGCCACCAGCTCCTCGAGGTGAGAGAAAAACAGGACACAGTTTCCTCTGAGATCAACGTAAGAGCATTTTGACAGACTGTTGTTGTTTATGCTTGTTGCTGTTCAGATTTGGGACCACCATGGCCTCAGGAAATGTCTCAACCTGACTGCTCTCAACAAACACGGCAGAGTTTACGATGACGGTGAGATGACGTTTTGTGTTTCCACACATTTCTTCTTGTTTCCCCAAACAAGAAAGAAATAGCTAATCATCACTGAGCCAGGTTATATATGCAAAGATTAAACAGTGTGTGTTTGTGTGTCTCCAGCCCAGTTTGGCTGTCTGTCGTGGTCAGAGTGTGAGAACAAACTGCTCTATGTTGCTGAGAAGATGAAGAATGCATCAATAGGAACACACGAGGGGGAATCTGCATGCAGAAAGGTATAATATGCACACATGAT
>NW_024632277.1:0-6556 GCF_008729295.1 Plectropomus leopardus
ATTTTTGATTGATGTCTTTATTTCAAACGTAAAATACAACAAAAAACAGTAGTTAAAAACATATCAATAACAAAAGAGAAAGAAAAAAGATGTAATGAATTCCATCTGCAGATTACATCAGTTTAAATGTACAAAAGGGAGTAGGAAGAAGTCTAAACTTATTTAATCCTGACCCTTATTACATAATTAAATTGTTATCAGAAACGCCTCTATAGAAATGCAAGTGTTGTCATATATGTGCCAACACACACATATGTGGGACTATATCTCAGTATATTTTTACCAATATGCTTTTATTTTTTCTTAGTTTCAGTCAATTTTTTGTGACTTTTTTACCAATTTCTTGATAATTTCTTTAGCTTATTTCCAGACAATATTCTTGTAGCTTTCGACCAATAATTTTTTAAAACTTTTTTCCCAATTTAATGCTATTTTTTTGCTCATTTTGAGACAATTTTCTTGTAGCTTTTGACCAATATGATGCTTTTTTTTGCTCATTTTCAGATAATTTTCCAGTAAACTTTTACTTATTTCTTGCTAAATTTTGAGCCATTTCTTGTTAAGTTGTTCGTTGCCTTCTTCCCGTGTTTTTGAAAGAAATCAAGCTCTGATTTCAAATTGCTCAGGTTTGAAAGGGTTAATCTAGCAGCCTCAAAAGCTCTTTTCTCTGGCTCTTCTCCACAGGGGTCACAAGATTATTTTGTGACTCCGAGCTTTTTTTTTTCTCGTTTAGTGACGTCTTATTCAGTTGCTGGCATCCTTCAGTGTGCGTAAGAGTCCCTGTAATCTGCAGGATTCACGGCAGCAGCAGGACGACTCTGACGCTCAGCCGAAGCTACAGCTCAACAACATTTCTGCCATAAAAAGTTACTGAAAATCGTATTTCTGTCTGTACATGGAGCCTGTGATCGTCACCAGCGTGAATTCATATCAGCCAAAAATAACCAGTAGACTACTGCTATTGTACCTCTCTCCACAGCTACAGATCTAACCACACAGTTTTTTTTTGATCTTTACATTCTCAAAAGATTCGGTCTCGTAATAAATAAATTAATAAACACTGGCACTCAAGGTTGACGTATAAAAAAGCAGGGCAAAAAAAAAAAAAAAAAAGGAGTGTTTGGAGTTGAAACCGGGTGGATTCAGAACGATAAATAACATCAGAGTTTGGATCCCGTTCACAGTCCCACAAATCCAGTTAGCTTCAACATGTTTAAAAAAAAATCAGAAATCCTTCACGATACAACGTAAGACTCGCCATTCATCGTGTCACTGCTTGACCCCTGATTCATAAATAAACGTCCACATTCAAGGCGCGTTTGACATCTTCGCACATCTCCCCCCTGCTCTGTAAACATTATCGGTGAACGTTAAATTCACGGCGACGCAGACGACGCTCCCCCCGCGGTCTCTATAGCAGAGGGTCGATGGTCATGTGGATCTGGTCTCTGTTGCGTCTGCTGCCGTTGGAGCTGAGGTACAGCTCCTCCCTGCGGCACAGGAAGTGTTGGGCCAGGATCTTGCGGAAGGTGTTCCTGAAATCCTGGATGCGGTAAGCGTAGATGATGGGGTTGACCGCGGAGTTGGCGTGACTCAAAATGATGGCAACGTACATGACAATCGGCGGCTTCTTCAGCTCGTTGTAAAACAGCGTGAGGCAGTTGAGGATGTGGACGGGCAGCCAGCAGACGGCGAACAGCCCCACGATGATGGAGAGGGATTTGGCGGCCCGGATCTCCTTCTGCAGCAGCCCGTGGTGGTGGCTGTCCCCGTTTCCCACGCACTTGAGCTCGATCTGCCTCAGCTGCTTCCTCGCCACGGTGAAGATCTTCAGGTAGATGCCCAGCATGATGAGCAGCGGCGGCAGCACGCAGACGAAGAAGTTGAAGTAGACCATGTAGTGCATGTCCACCACGCTCTCGAAGAAGCACTCCAGCTTGCAGCTTTGTAGTAAATCCCCTCCGTCCCGCGGCCCCTCCTCCAGGCCGGCGTCCGTAGCGTTGTCCGCCGCTGAGCTGCTGTTCCAGCTGCACCTCGACAGCTTCAGGTTCCAGCCAAAGAACGGGATGAGGCCGATGACAAAGGAGAGGATCCATAAAATGGCGATGATCTCTCTGGCGGTCTTCCCCGTCATCAGCTCCTTGTACCTGAAAGAAACACAGCAGATGTCACCGTCGTGATGTCGAAACAGGATGTAGAAAAGCTGTCCAGGATGTTGTGATTGCAACAATTAACGCAAATTCAACCAATCCGCGTGACCTTGAAATTTTGCCAAATAAAGAGCAATTTCTCCCCGAGTTCGACCCTCATTACGCGGGTTTCCGTTAACCATCGAATTGAAATTACGACTAAAAAATATGCCTAATAGAAACACATTTATTTCAGAAAAATCTCCCTTTTATCGCAATAAAACGTTTTCACGCTGCATGAGGTGGTATTTCAGGCGATTCGGAAAAGCCACATTTTGCAAAACTGTAATGGAAACACTTTTTTTTGGCTGGCTCCCTCGTGGTGCAGCAGACGCTGACTTTTGAAAAGTCGAGTGGATGGAGAGGAGTGTCTGAAAAATCAAACATCTAGAATAGTCTCAAAGAGTTAGGGTTACAAAGAAGCCTCCAAAAAGTCGAGCACCACAGACGCCAAAGGACACCGGCATGTCACGGACCTACAACCAGCTCGGTAAGTCCCCTGAAAACTGTAAATAACCACAAACTTCAGCGCATGAGCAAAACGAAACATTTTTGGGCGATTTTGAGTAATCTAATAATTTTATTATGTGAATATTTACCCATGATGATCGTTGAAGTATCATCAACCCAACAAAGCTTACTGACTGATCTATTTTTAGACTTTAAGAAATCTTAAATGTTACTAAACAAGAAGTTTTTCGACTGTCCTGAAAAGGATTTTACCCAAAATTGATGCCACAAATTTGGACTAAATAATTAAGCAGCGGAAAAGCGCCTGCAGCGAAGGTTGTTTTGTTTTGCTCGTACAAAGGTCAGCTGGTGTTGGCTTTTGTTTGTGCAGTTTGTTCGTGTGGCCGCGCTGACACGACTGATTATTCTTATGAAGCTCACTTTGCACCAGGATGCACATTGGCCTAATAACGTCCGAGAGTCCTGCAGACGGCACGCGTGATCTAATGTGACGCTGAACTTCTGTGACTCTGTGCATTCAAGTGTTGAGCAGATTTTGTCTTCACAGTCTTTTCTTTGTGTTTCAGACCAAACAGCAAATGACATCAACACAAACACAGGAGCAAGCATCCAGTCTCCCGCCCACATCTACGAGACCAACGCCGAGGTCAGACCGACTGCAGCCCTGCGTGAAACAATGCAGCCCTCTCATTCATCTGGACGGAGCCGCTTCGGGGGCGCGGCAGCAGCGCCAACGCACGGCTCCGGCAAATCAAGAAGACGCAGGGTAAGAGTCTGCAGCCTCCCAGGCACAGTGCTGCTCCGAGCTGAACGCTAACGTCAGCATGTTGATTAGCAAAAACTGTTTTTGGCCAATCACAGGTCATTTTAAAAAGAGAAGACGTTCCTATTGGCTGCTCTACAAACGCAGATGCGTGTGCACGTCCCTTCAGATGCATAAAGTCTGATTCAGTGGCAGAGAAGCATTGGTGATAACTGAGCACCCAAAAACACCAAGACAGACTTAAAAACCAGATTAAAACAGAATCTGTTGATATTTTATTTTGTTTATTGTCAAAAATGTTGCAAACAGTTGAGCCTTCTGCTTGCTGGAGCCAAAGGCTTGTGGCTGCAGCTTCAAGTTACGTTCATGTAATAAAATGTTAGCTGGAGACTTGAATCACGGTGTGTCCTCCGCCTCTGTCTCCGTCCCCACAGAGCGCCTTGCTGGGAGGAAAGTGGACAGCAGCTCCGGAGAAGGACGACGGTCGCTCAGCGACTGCAGCCGCCTGAATCCAGCGAGCACAAACCCCGGCTGCAGAAAGTAATTTCTTACAGTCCTCTTTACATCACAGTTACTCTTCAAAGATACCTGTCGTTATAAAAGTCAGAGTAGGTTTTTTCTTAAATTCCAAGAAAAATTTAATTGTATTGTATCCAAAAAAGTGCAGTAAAAGTCACAGTATAATATGCTAAAAAACAAGCCATAAAAAACGTCATTATACTTCGTTGAAAAAATATATATAAAATAGTACGACCCAAAAAAAGTGCTGGAAAAAGTAAAAGAATAGCATGTGGAAAAAATGCCATAAAAATGTCATAGTATAATATGTCGAAAACAATGCCATAAAATAAGTCATAGTAGAGTCTGTTAAAAAAAGTACCATAAAAAAGTCATACTGTAGTATGTTGGGAAAAAAGCAAATAAAATTGTCATAGCATAGTATGTTAAAAAAATTTAATGTCATAATTACTTTTTTAAACCTTTTATTGGCATAGTACAGTGTGTCACCAAAAAAACATCATAGTAAAGTATGTTGTCCAAAAACCATGTTAAACATCAAAGTACTAGTATCCAAAAATCAGGAAAATTTTCATGTTATATGTCGTCCAAAAATCACGAAAATATTAGAAAAATTATTTAATAAGTCAAAGTATAGCATTTCATCCAAAAATGATTTAAAAAAAATTATAGTATTATACGTATGTCTTTTAAAAATCATGAAAAACATTGCAGTATAGTATGTCGTCCAAAAAAACATTTAAAACATCAAAGTACTCCAAACGTTATCCAAAAATCAGGAAAAACTTTTAAAAAAATTAAAAAGTGAGTGTAGTATATCTTTCAAAAATCATGAAAAATTTTAAAGTATAACATATCGTCCAAAAATCATGAAAAACTTCAAAAAAATATTTAAGAAGTCATAGCATAGAATGTCAAACAAAAATCCTGCAAAATATCATGTATGTGTAATTTGTTGTTTAAAATCATCTTAGTACAGTATGGCGTCCAAAAATCATGAAAAACATCAAAACATCATTAAAAAAGTCATAGTAAAGTATGTTGTCCAACAATCATGAAAAACTTCCAAATATAGTACAGTATATATATATATACATATAAAGTACGTCGTTGATGTTTTGTTTTTCAGTGTGTTTGTGTTGCATATTTTTTGTTTTATGTCTATATGTTAACGCTGTGTTCGAAGCAGTTTGTCTTTTTTTGTCTTTCAGTGTGACGCCTGAATTGTTGCACGAGCTTCGTGTTTATTTAAAGGGATGAATGTTGGATGTCAGACTGATAAATGATTTGTCGAGTTTCCCATAAAGCCTCAGTGAAATATGATATGAAACCACGAGCGGCAGGTGCACAGAGACTGCATGTGGAAACGCAGGCCTGACTCACACAAGCGTTGTCCTTGATGTCCCCATCATCTGAACAGCGCTCGAAGCAAAATGAGCTGTTTCCTCGAACTGATTCAGCAGGCAACCGCACGGTAATGACTCACACACACACACACACACACACACACACACACACACACACACACACACACACACACACTGACACACACACGCAAGCCAGTCTGAGGGTGCCGCAAATGATCTGATCTCTACAGCTGCCGGATCAAATCTTATCAGCACAACACATTAAACTTGTGCAGTAATGTTGAACTTTTGCACCTGGAATGATCTTTAAAGTCCTCATTAAACCATTAGTTAATGATGGAATGACTATAATTAAATGCAAAATAATTAAGTTCTTGTGTATTAATCTGTCATATCATTTATAAGCCATTAGTAAATGACAAATCTGGTCAATTTAGGCAAATAAACAAACAAATGTACTGCAAAAGAGGCATCATGTTGGAGGAATGAGGGCCAGAAGACTTTCAGTCAGACTGGTTTGTTTCCTGCATGAGTCGGCGACTACTGATTGTTTTTGTGTTCATTTATTTTATTCGGTTTGTTGGATATGTAAGGGTGATTAATGCACACTTTGTCTGTAACTTTCAGCCAGATAGCTGAACAGCTGAAAGTCATATTCCAACATCGCTGGAATCCCCAAGGAGGATTTCGTGCTGATGACCAGGTAAATTATGGACATGGACATTTTTCTGACATATCATACCAATACTTTTATAAGAAATTGTAACAAAATGCTAGAGATACAATTTTGTGACAGTTTAATGACGTCATATTATATGGTGACAAATTGTGAACATTTTTTGACACGATACTGTGAGGTTGGTATTTTAACAGCATATTATATTATGACTTATTTTTGTGACACTTTTTGAAAATGCTCTATAATATGATGTTTTTGTATCATTTGGTGCCCTTTTTCGTGATAGCATGACCCAAAATGCCTCATAGATGTATAAAATACCAAATGTTGTCAAAACAGACACAAAATGCCAAAAAATGGCGAAAATGTCAAAAAATGACATGCTCCAAAAACAGCTGAAAACCACATTAAACCACATAAAATAACCTCCAAAGACACGCTGTAGCAAAGAAAGTTGCAAAGGGGCCAAAAAAAAACAATAATTTAGCATATGTAAAAAATGACCGAAAAAGAAAGGCTATAGTATGGCAAAAATGTCAAAAAATGACATTTTCTAAAAACAGCTGAA
>NW_024632278.1:0-5799 GCF_008729295.1 Plectropomus leopardus
ATGTGTAAGTGCCACACAGACAAAGGTTAATTAGGTGCAGCGGAGAAAACTAATTATATCAGGGAGGGTTTGTTTGGCACCCCCCCCAACACCAACCCCCCCCCCCACTGTGTGGAGTAGAGTGTGCAAGTGTAACATGGAACTGTGTGTGTCCTGTGATTGCAGTGCCAAGGTAAAGACACAGAACAACACACTCTGACATGTCAGACCCCGATAAGTCACTCAGCCGTAGAAAATCATTTGCCATTTGTAAGCAAATTAAGGAGGTTGCATCTGAGCTCAGTGTGTTCTCTCTCTCTGTGTCTCTCTCTGAGCAGCACCTGTGCTTGTGTTGTACTTTAAGAAGCATTGATTAATGGCTTCCTCTGGTTTTTCAAAGGAAGTCTGTCAACATAAGTAATTGCTGCTGTTCAATTGGCAGAGCAGGTGATCTCTGTCGAAGTGAAGGTGTCCCATGAAAACATTAAGAGAATACAGCCACCTACTAACATGTATGAAAATAGAACCAAACTCAAAGAGGAGACAACAGGTTGCCATCCCTCTACCTAGAAATTAGCAACAAATGAGCAAAAAGCCACAACAACATTGCATGAAAATGAGCAAAAAAAGGAAAGTAAAAAACAAAAACAAGGAAATAACCCAAACAACTGCCAAAAAACAAATGCAAAAACATGTTTTGCATGTATAATTTGATTAATCATAGATATAGTTTCTGGACATTTTTCACTTGGGGGGCTCTGTGGCTCAGAAGTTGAGCAGGTCGGCTCTTCCAGGCAACATGTCAAAGTATCCTTGGGCAAGATACTGAACCTCAAATTGCTCCCAATGCCGAGCGGAGTGTGAGTGCGTGTGAATGACTACTGTGTAGACTGCAGGTGGTACTTTATACGGTAGCCTCGGTCACCAGTGTGTGCATGTGTGTGTGAATGGGTGAATGTGACAATGTAGTGTGAAATCGCTTTGAGCTCAATTAGACTAGAAAAGTGCTATATAAGTACAGTCCATTTAATATTTCCCCCTCTCAGTCCTTTAAAAAAAAAAATAATTATTTGGCTGTTTTCGTTTCAACTTTAACTAATTCTGTGCAATTTGCTCATTGCCTTTTGCCATGTTTTTAAAGAAAATTAAACCTTTTTGTTCAGGCTTCAAAAGTTTAAATGCTTGTGGAAGGTGTCTGAATGCATGTCCATCCAGGTTTCAAAGGGTTAAAAAGTAATCGTTTGTGTTAGAATAGATATATCTGCCAGAAACGTACCATTTGACATGACTGCCCTCTGACAAAATCATAATCGATAAGAGCTGCCCTCCAAAGCTTAGCAACCAATCAACGGTGACAAATGACAGCCTGTGGTTGTGGGGGGCACATAAAAACTTCTAGCAAGGAGTCCTAGCTTCGAAGTGATTGAGGAAAATTGAGCAAGGAAGGGACAGAAACTTTTATCTTAGTGAGGAGGTGTGGTTGACCCTGTTGCTCAGTGTAATGCATTCCTTTGTCAGATGTGATTCGTTGTCACAGACATGCCCTTTTGTGAGCCTGCAAGGTGTGGACACCCAGTGGAAACGAATTGAACCGTGTCACAATATGAGACTAAACAAGTGCTGTTTGTGTGATCACACTGTTCACTGTTTATTTTCCCACTTGCCAAGTATCTCTGTATTGTCATCACTTTATTTTTTGGTGTCATAGCATAATTGTGTTGGGTGGGAGATATGAAGCATCTTCAGATCAACCACAAACATTCTTCCTGAACAATCTTATCTGTAGCATGTAATTTTCTCACTGTCATCCAGCATTTGGAGAAGTTTCACCTACCTCTTTTTCTTTTGCCATTTTCTCTTCTTAAGAAACTCTTAGGCCTCTTAAAAGTCTTCCTTCCTATTCCGAACGGTTTTTCACCTTAAGAGCTCTCTTAAAGGCTAAGGTGCTTTGTGAATAAGCTTTATCTTTAATAGAATCTATTCTTACCTTGAAGAGGAAATTCTTAGAAAATATTCTTATTCTAAGAATTTTCGTAGAATTGCATCTCTAAAACCAACCTTTGTCCTATTACGCCTTAATTGCAAATCACATTGTCTTTATTTTTCATTTATTTTATTTTATCCTTTTCTTGAGAAACTTAATACAAACCAGCAACAGTCAAGTAACTGGTAAACTCAGATGTGCAGAAAATATATTAAAATATATATATATAAATGTAAATAATATAAATAATAAAAGGCTACCAGTTGTATAGTGCTTATTAAAACTGATTTGTCATAGATCTTAAACAAGGCCATGAGGAATTAGTTGGGTGAGTAACTCATCCTCCACTGACCAGTGATGGAGGAAGAATTTAAATTGTTTACTTAAGTAACAGCACTAATACCACACTGTTAAAATTACTGTGTAACAAATCGGAGCCCTGCATTTAAAATGGTACATGTGTAAAAGTAGGTATAAGTAAGTATGATGAGGAACATGTATGTAAGAAATAAAAGTGCCAGAAAAATCTGGGCAGTTACTTATAACAAAACATTATGTTTTGTGAACCTTTCTTATGCTTTTCAAGCAAAAATTTTGATTGTTAAGTTACTACACTGTAACCAGCTGTGGTTGCCAGAATAATTCTGTAACAAGTGCAGTGAAGATGTAAACAACTTTACAGAAAAACCCATAAGTTCTACAATTTGAAATGTTTGTAACTCAACTGTAAAAGTGTTGTAACTCCAACATTTTTTAACTGTAAAATTTACACTATTCATTTGGAAGACAACAATAAAACTTATGAAATTCCATCACCTTATGTGTAAAAACCCTTAATTTAAATTATTAAATGAAAATCTACAAATCAGAAAATTATAATTATTTTTAATGGAATTTCAAATAACTGTTGTAGGCAGGTAAAATAATTGTCTTTGTAAGCGTCCTTATATTAATGCCAAAAACATTTTTCATTTATTTTTTAGAGAAAAAAAAGTTCAAGTTTTAAGAAACATTCAAATGTAACGCTCACATGTTTCCAATGTAAAATCTATTTGTAGGCTACATATTAAAGCATAACATATACATTTGTAAAATGTAATATGGCTTCTTTCGGTAAAAAAAAAAAAAAAAAAAAAAAAAAAAATCATTTTAACACTGTCATGTAGTCATTTTAACAGATTTTAAATTCTGAATACATTTTTTGGACTATAGTTTCCTTGTGTTTGAACTACAGTACAGTACATCTATAAATTCTACAAAGATAATTTTTTCACTTTTGATTTTCATTTTTTCCAACATATTCTTACTTGACAGTGCTTTACAGAAATTGCTGTAAATTGACCAATATTGCATTGCTTTCCTAGTTACAGTTTTATGATGTCATGATTTTACAGCACTTCGCAATTAATTGTACGGACATTTTTTACTAGTGTAAAGCTTTTAGATAAATGTAGAGGAGTAAAAATTGCAATATTTCCCTCTTGAGTGCAGTGGTGTAGAAGTATTAAGTGACATGAAAAGAACAAACAGACAAACAGTACAGTAATTGAGTGAATGTACTTCATTACATTCCATCACTGCCCTTGACCACAAGCAAGAAATGGATCCCAGATAGCGAAGAAAATGTTTTGATTAAGTTGGTTCTCAAGAGTTTGTGCTTTTCCATCTGTATGACTGAAACATGTCAGCCGCTCATTTCTGAAGGGAAGGAGGGGAGGAATTTCTCAGTTCCTTCAAAATAGGTCTGTTGGCGCCAATGTAAAGGCCCGTTGCAGGCTGTATAAAGCACACAGTGGATTGTGAAAAGATGGCAAGTCCAGTCTCCAGTTAGATGCTTCTTTGTTGGCCTTTGAGTAGCAGTTAAACATTTTGGGCCAGAATCCAGTAAGTGAGGGGCAGAGCCAGAGAGTGCGATAAAGTGCCCTCTGACACTTGACACCTGTCACACAGTGGTGAGACAGAACGACAGAATGACAGATCTTGTGAATAGTGTGTGAATAGTGAAGATGATGGACAACTTTGAATATGAAAAGCTGCTCTATTCTATTGCAGTCACATTTTCTGAGTGTTACAAGAGAAGGACACCTTTTGATTGAGGGGATTCCTCCACCTCAAGTACCTAATTCCACTTGAGACAGATGCAACATATCCCTATCTTTTTTCCTCTTTCTGTCGAGCTGTCATAACCTGATGAAAGAAGCTCTGATTCCACAAAAAATATATTAATGCACTTATGTGGGTTGCATTCAGTTTTTAAAATGCACTCATAGTAATACTTTGTGAGCAGTAGTGACACTTCTGTGGATATTTTGGCCCACGTTTTGTCTCTCGGGTTTCATACAGGTTTGGTGATGTTTCAGAATGGTAGCCATATTGGGGTCTACTTGCAGTCGTAGAGGAAGATTTGTTGCTGTTGTTGTAGTTGTTGTTGCTGCTGTTGTTTTAAGTTAACTCTTAGGGAATGTTTGGTGCATTTCACGTGCTTTTCATCATTTTGGCTGTGTTCATGAATATGGCATGATTCTTGCAATACTGTCTATTTTTGTTTATTGTTGGAATTTACAACTCAGCTCCTACAAAGTCTAAAATACACAGTGGAAACAAAATAGTTACATTCATACTGTTAAGTACAAAAAATGTAGTGGAATGAAGTGAAACCTATTCAAACTGCAATTTTTTGATCCCACATTCTCAAAGCATAAAAACATGCATCGTATTATCTCTGGGTGTCATTCTGTTTTTTTTTTTTTTTTTTCACATTTGGCATGAGAAAATACATGCTATTTCCACTAGGTGCACTATCACAAACAATTCTGCTGCTAATCATTGACATATCCCAGGCTGCCATCCTAAAAAAAAAATTATTTTTAATATATTTTATTTTGAAATATTTTTTTTTTGTGTGCGTGTGTGTGTGTGTGTGTGTGTGTGTGGTTTTTTTTCATCTAAAAACATTAGAAAAACCTGGCATTTAAAAGGGTTAAAATTCTGAAAATAAATTTTTTTTGGATATTTATCATTAGAACAAATGTTGGTTTAAAAATTATTTTCATGAAAGTAGAAATATTGTATATGTATATAAATGATGTATATCTTTGTGTGCAGAGCAGTATGAGTGTGAGTACTTGACACCTCACAAAATATAATAATGTATAGAAATCAGTGTTGCTGCAAATCATCGACATATCCCAGGCAGTGTGTGTGTGTATGAGTAATTATTACATACTTTGCATGTAGCGTATATATATATATTTCATCTAAAAAATAGTGGCATTATGAAAACAGCATTTATAGGGTTAACATTTTGATAATTAATGAATATTTGATATTCACGATTAGAACTGATGTTGGTTAAAAAATACTTCAATAAAAGTAGAAATAATATAAATTTATGATTTTTTTTAAAGCTTTATTTTGAAAAGTGCATTTTGTGTGCAGAGTGATAAGAGTGTGTCTAATACCAGAAAGGACCCTAAGGGGATAAAGTGCCCTGTTGCTTTTTCTTGTAAACATACCAAGTTGTCTTTCTATCAACCATTTCTCACCAAAACACAATGTGTGTAGGACTGAGGCCTAACAAACATTTTAAATGATTTTTTTTTATAAAACATTTGCAAAGCTGATTTTAAAATGGCATTGTTAATGTCCATATCAGGTATTTTTCTTGGGGCACTACTGCTACCAATTGTCATTTGGTGGAGTAGCATGAGAGGAGTAAGAGTGAAATCAAAACCCTCAATGTCAGTGGGTCTCATTCACCAACTCCTCTGAACTAATTGAGTGCCAGCCCTATTATATAATGGAAAGTGGCTTGTGCCAGCTTTTCTGGCCATTTT
>NW_024632279.1:0-4714 GCF_008729295.1 Plectropomus leopardus
TTGTAGGAGCTGAGCTGGAAATTCCAGGATTAAACTAAATTACAAAATCTAGTCAAAATGTATGCCATATGCATGAACACAGCCAACAAGGTTCAAAAACTGAAGAATGAAAAGTGTGTAAAATGCACCAAACATTCCCTAAAGGGTTAAAGCTACAGCTGGTAACTTTTAGAAATAGTTTGATAGTCCAACTGGCATCTGCATTAGAGACTCCTCACCTCTGATTTGTTGTTTTTCCCACATATCATCTATTGAAAGAAAGAGTGGTGAAAATAAAAGAAGCCCAGGCTAAGACTCCTGATATGTAGTCTCAAGTATGAGCCCACTCTAAAAACACCAGATCCTACATTTCCCATTATGCAACTACTAGACCTGTGTGTGTATATGAGTGGTATCAGGGATGGGTTGCTGACCTGGGAAGTGGAAGCGGCTGTCCCGGGAGTCCTGCGGTGATGGGTTGGCTGGGGGTGTGGCGCTGACACTTGGGGGATTATTCTGTTGGAAATGTGCAGGGGAGGAAGGTGTGGAGGAGGTGGCTGATGATGGGTTACTGCTGGAGTCCAACTGGTTTAAACTGGGAGGAGGCTCCTGCTGACACACACGCAAATATATATATATATATATATATATATATATTATATATGTTATATTTAATAGGAAGGACCTTCTATTAACCCCATTTTTTTGTTTTTTAATATTTTATTTTTTAATCTATTATTAATTTTTTATTACTCACCTCTACAATTCTAATTTCTACCTACATAATTAACCTGAGAATAAGATCAGCAGCAGCAGTCTAGAACATAACTCGGTCTAGACTATAATAGGAAACATTGGACTTACCCTTTTGGTTATTGCTTTTGGTAAAGTGCCAAACTGCAATGGGATCTCTGCTGTGTGATCAATCCGATTATTGATATCTGAAGGCACTGATTCGGCTCTCCGCATCCTTGGCACTACAAATCACATGGAAAGAACGGCTCATTTTACATCACACGGAATATTAAAGGAAAGGTTCACACATTTTCAAGTCTGTCTTAAATCAATAAACAGGTGTCTGGGGGGGACCAGGGCTGTTTGGCACATAGCTATTTTCTTGTCGTTTGAAGGCTAAAGACACAAAAATGTGACATCAAAATGTTTGTTTTCTTCCCCTTTGCTAATCTACTACATTAAAACATCTGAAAGTCACTAACTCTCAAAGGAAGGTTGACATTTCAGTTTTAGACTATTGAAGAAAAAAAGTAATTTGTAGACTAAATGTATTATCAAACTGTGCTAGATAGAGATATTGGAAATGTGTTACTTCTAGTTAACCCTTTAAATCCTGGATCAATATCAGTTTTCCTGTGCTGCTTTCAGACTCCTTTCACAAGTACTTAACCTTTCAACCATGAGAACATCTGTTTGATTTCTGTCAAAAACACAGAGAAAAAAAAAACAATCAGCAACTAGGCATAAAATGTGCCAAAAACTGCTAAAAAAATGTTAAAGGTGAAAACGAGCTAAAATTTAGCTTTAAAAAATTAGATTAAATCGATAGAAATCAATAGAATCACTGGAAAAATATCAAGAAATCTATATTTATAATTATGTGAAATTATTTGAAATTATTATTTGAAATTAAGTTAGACAAAAGTTGTATTTTTTTCCCCAGGTTATTTCCCTGTTATTTTACTTTTCTTTTTTTGTACTAATTTCAGGTAATTTTCTTGTAGAGTTTTACAAATATTTTGCTGTTTTTTGGCCGTTTTCTTTTTAAGTTATTCAGTTAAGTTAAGTTACTTGCTGCTGGTTAGAATATTCGAACATAAATTTGGTCAGAAAATCCAGCAGTCAAAAGTGCCGAACTGCACCGTAGACCTTTACACATTTTTAAACTTTGTTTAAAAAAATGACTAATAAATCCACCTTCTACCTTCTACCTTCTCCCCAGTGTAAAGTGAAACAAGTTTCACTTCCTGTTATCATTCCTCTGCTCAAATACTGGCCACTGCAAGATCCCTGTCTAATGCAACTGCAATGTAAGGGATGGACAACAAGACCCACAATCTATAGCACACACACACACACACACACACACACACACACACACAAACAAAACCCCACAATGTTAGTCTGTTTTGTACATTTCCTTTTTGTGTGTGTCACCACGGCTCAGCACAGGAACACTGTGGGGAGAGACAAAGGGAATTTCCCACTGTGCCCACTTTGGAGTCATCAGTCAAAAACTTCCAAGACATCTCTAAGTTTGTCAGTCGAATCACTGCACTTTCTGTTTCAGCTTCAACATGTGTCTTCATCAGGAGCCAAACAAGAAGACAACTTGCTATAAACAATTTTTTATACATTTCCAAACATAACAAGGCATCCTATAGGATAATTCCACCCCTCTAATAAAGTTATCATCTTTATCTCTGCTCTGATACCTCTGTCTGTGTCAACTTATGGCACCATCTTGTGGTTAATACATCAGTCCAGCCAAAAAACAAACCAAATGTCAAATTCTAATATCATTTTAAATCAATTGCATCAAAGCTAAATAATGTTTAATTTTTAAACAGTTTAAAAAATAAAAAAGTGTATTTAATCTATGTCTTTAAAATGCTTCATGCTTCACAAGCAATAGATCCAGACCGCCACCTTGCCTGTCCTGAAGTACTTTCTCAATGCCTTGTGTTATGTGTAAAAGTGTTTTGAAATGTATAAGAGGTGGTTTGTATCCAGCAATCTTGTTTGTTTGTGATGAAGACACATGGGCTTTTAATATAGCACAATGTTGTTAAAATAAAAAGAGACTGACTAAAAAGAGTATTTTCATGGTCCTCCTCCTTCAACCTGCAGTAAAGAAGCTGCTATCACTATGGTATGGAACACTGTGATTGATGTAAAGGGTTTTACCTTTTCACTGCACTTGCAAAATGAATATGTCCAGGAGATTTCATATAATCTGTTACATGTTGAAAATATTTTCACTGAATATAGTCGAAATAAAGGTAATAATCTAAAAGAAAAAGTAAACTTTTAACAAAGTTTTGTCAAGTTTGAATTGACTCACAGACGGCTTTTAACCAAAACCACACTTTGGATAATGCACCTTGTGCAAAGTGATTTACAGCGCCAACCTAATGTCAGTAGCAAATGTACTCGTGCCCATCTGTGCAGCCATGGGAGGGTCGATCTTAAAATGAGGTGTGGTTAAGATCACTGTTGACAACTTTGAGGTAGCAGAAAGCTCAACGCCCCAACAACAACTACAAACACAAATCTACAATCTACCAGGGGTCTACTGATATTGGGCCGATACCAATACTGATTATTTGTAGTTAATGAGGCAGATGACCAATATTTGGGGCCGATATGCATTTATAATAAAAATTACAATCTTTCTGTCAATATTTTAAAAAATTACAAGGAATGAATAAATAGAAATAGCCCCCTGAGCTCTTACAAATTAAAAGTTTCTCCCATGCTGACACTTTCTTTGCACTTTTTATTATCATATTAATGTTTATCAGCCATCATTGAAATAAAACGCCGATACAGACAATAGGCAAAATGCCAAATGTCGGCCCTAAAAAAATTAAGCACCAACATACCCACATATAATACAGCACTTGAGCATCCTCAATGGAGAAAAATAATAAGTGAAAGAAACAAATGTTGTTGAGCATTACTTACATGTGAGAAATGATATCCGACATGAGGGAGCATCTTTGGTACACTTGTTGTGGCACTTTAATCTGTGAACAGACGGATATGTTGTATCCAAATGAGACTAGAACAAGGAGCGCTGTATTCACACACAGTGGTAGCTTCCATTTACAGGCTCTTACTTGCAGTGTTTGCACTTAACACCAAACATCATGCTCTTGCGACATACTTGGCACATCTGGGAGAGCCAGGACTTTGTTGAAAACCTGAAGAAGAAAAGAAAAAAAATTTCTTTACCATAATGACTCTGTCTTCAAACATTTCATTTGGATTCGTCACGTAATTTTGTTACTGTAGTGTTGAATGTTGCACCAACAACCGTTCACAGCTTTTACCTTCACGAAATCACATGTAAATAAATCCAGACTGCAACATCTCATCACATGGATTTTAAATGTCCTCATAGTTAGCAACATTAAAAAGATTGCAGATGACAGAGCTTTGGTCAGGAAGGACGCTCAGACATGGATCAGTCATGAAGGAGTTTGTTGACCGGTGTAAAGCATCACATCTCAGTCTGTACACATCCAAGACCAAAGAGCTGATCTTTGATTTTATGACATAATCCCAGACCACCAGCTCTGGCTAAGATTAGGAGAGAGGGGATTGAGGCGGTAACAGAGTTACTAAGACTGATTAAAAGACAAGAAGTTTTTCGTGGATCAGTTTGGTGATGCTATTCAGTACCCCTTTGAATCCTGGAGTGACATCACTTTTCTTGTGCTGCGTTCAGATGCCTTTCACAAATTTTTAAACTTTTGAGCCCTGAGATAACTGGTTTGATTTTTCAGAAACACAAGGAAAAGGGCAATGAGCAACTTTGCAAGAAATATCACGTTGTTCCTTTTTTTTAAACTTTATTTTAATATATTTATGTTTGTTGGGGGGTAATTTTAAGGTCATTTCCTTGTTTATTTATTTAATGTTTGGGGGCATTGCTAATTTTCATGCCATTTCCTTGTTTATTTTTCCTTTATTTATTTATTTATTTTATGTTTGT
>NW_024632280.1:0-5911 GCF_008729295.1 Plectropomus leopardus
CAGAACCTTTTTTTTTTTTTTACCAAGTTGCTACTTACCTTTTTTCCCATATTTTTTAAAATAAATAAATAAATCAAACCACTTTGCCCTGTGTTCAGGCTGCTTTATATTTTTTAAGTTGACTGAATTATAGTTGAAAAGTTGTGATAGTTCAGTCAAAAAACGAAGTAGCTGTGACACGTTTTAAGTTTAATTTAAGTTAAAGCAAATTAATTTTTTTCTGTGCTCTGATTCCTCTACTCATTCATGATCAGGTCACCTTTACTCCCCCTCCTCCTCAATGTCATCTTGTGGTTTTAGGAGTTGTATCCGTTGTTGCTACTCAGCTCTTTTCTGTCCACTCAGCAGCTTGTGATTAACTGGTGACCAGTGGATGTTAACTCTGTGTATCAGTAAATATGTCTGTTGCTTTATTGTCAGACACAAACATTCTAAAATGCACAAAAATTGTAGACAATCCCTCCACTGGACTGTGCTCCTACCATTGATATCTTGGCTTTATATACACCTTGAAATGAAAATGCCTCTTTTATCCAAAATGTGTCCATGTGATTTATCTAGATATTTAAAAAAATAATGCATTTCTTTCTGAAAAAAAAAAGAATAAATACATAATAATAACAATAATAAATCAATAAAACAACAAAAAACAAAAACATTTTTCAACCCAAAAAACTGAATATCCACCCAGGCAAAGCCAGATGATGCAATTATGATGAAATTGTGATGTTGGTATTTCTGCTGGCAGGAAATCACTACCAACAGGAAGTCCAAACTGCCTCCTTCACCGCAGGGAGCAGTGGTCGAGAGAAGTCAAGTCAAAATCAACTTTATTTATGTAGCACTTTACACACAGCACAGTTGATCCAAAATGCTTTACAGCGTGCACAGAGGAAAACAAAAGAAGGAAACAAACACACAATAAGAGAAGAAAACTTGGAGTTAAGAAAGTTGATAATGAACAATAGCACAGTAGTAAAAGCACATGGTCACACAGAGGCCATGCTACCTGTTTTCTGAAAGGATAGACCCTCAGTGATGGAGGAGCTGTTTGTTTTTCATATAAACGAAATCATTTTTTTCTGAACTTGTTTCCATTTGTTGGCAGTCATGAGTCGATCATTTTTTTCATGAAAACTAAACTTACGTTTAATTGTCAAATACTTAATCATTAGTCAAACACTTGGGAACTCCCCATATCGCATACCAAAGGTAGGGGACTAGAGTCACATAGTTTGACTCAAGTTGCAAATTTGAGGATTTTCTTGACTAATGCTGCAAAGATTCAACATGCAATTTACTTAGTATTCATGACTTGAGACTTGACACAGGTGACTTGACTTCTTTTATTTGTATTTGCATTTTTATAGATATTAAGAGGCTACATTGGTTTTGAAATGAATGTTACAGTGGAGGGGCTGCTCATTCTAAAAGAGCTCTGTCTTTCTCCACACAGCTCTCCACAGAAAAATCACAGTGAAAAACATGTCCTATGTACAACAGCATCATGGTCCTGTGTCCTGGGACCCTAAATATTAACTGCTAACTGAAGGGAAATCTTGCCACTAGAGTCAGAAATGGAAGAAAATTCGGCCCTGGCATTTTTCCTCTGAATCGGCCCATTGCATTTATATTCCAAGTACTCCACCCTTTTTGTTTTGATTTCATTTGTTTCCTGCTTAACCTCTAAAATCACATGATGGATCAATCCACTTGAAGAGGTGGTGGGAGGTGAATGTACCACCGCGCGTGCCTCACAGTATCAGTAGACTATTTACAAGAAGCAGCTCAAGACTCATTCCTATGCTTTTGCTTTTAATTAATTCCACCCTGTATTTATCTCTATTGCATACTATGGTTGTTATTTCTTATAAACTCATCATATGCTTTTTATGCCCTTTTATTTTTTTGAATTTTGTTGTTTAATATTTCTTTTATTCCTTATCCACCTTATGGTCTGACTGTAACCTATCTCCAGAGTTATGGTTTCCATGTGCTGTATAATGATTTGATTTGATTTGATTTGATTTATTTACTTTTATATTTATAAAAGATATTTCTATATATTGTCAGGTTTTGATTTGTAGCGCTTTCACATGTATGACACTTTGAGCTTCATTTTCTGCAAATTATGTAGCTGAAGTGCCAAAGATGGGAACAGTTTGTTTTGTGGAGATTATGAAAGTGCAGTAAATTTCATGTTAAGTTTCACACTAGATCTCGACATCTGATGTGCCAGTGGACTATGTTTGGGATGAAAAGCATGTGAATGTAAGCAATGTGTGAGTGCACATCTTCTGTACATTAATTTGTAACGTGAACGTCTTATTTCAACTGTTAACCTCATTATCATCAAACTGAAGGATACGATGATCCTTCATCATAAATCCTGTTGCATTGTATTACCTCTCTGCAGTGTTTGAGTCTATTTATTGAGTCTATTGAGTTTATTTGAAAGGCAAAAATAAAAAGAAAGAAAGAGAAAAAAAACAAAAGAGGAGAAATTAATGATCTGGCTGTAGTTGACCAGATACTGTACCTTGATCTGCACCATCAAAGTCTCCATCCACAGTAATCCTTTTTACATTGATCACTGCCTAAGCTGTCTGATGCCTGATAGACTGTTTCCATTTCTGCAGTCAGAAGGTTTACAGACTTTTTGTCTATAATGTGGCCAAATGTATTACTGACGGCTTCCAGAGGTGGTGTTGGTGATCAAATATTCCAGTCATCCTGGGTGAATATAATATGTTTTTTAACCTCTGTCTAATTGCAGTGTGAAGTTGCTGTCTGCATGTTAATACCTGATGGAGAGAGACACGCTTTGTGTGTAAATCACTCCCTCAGACTGGACTTGTATTGGCTGAATAAAGCTTGTTTTTGCACTACATTTATAGTCTGTGTAGTTTAATCCTTTGAGCACTATCAGTAGTCTTAACAAGTTATAACATTAGAGCATAAATCTTTCAGACAAGCCGTGGCTGTAGATGAACGGGTTTCCACCGGTCTGACCTCACTGTGCTGTGCAGAGCAGGAGGATGTTGAAGGTATTGTCATCCGCCACTCCACACTTCCTTTCTCCACTTCCTACTTCCTGTCTGGCCAGTGGCACTGCAGAGCTATGGTATTTCTGTGTCAAATGCAGAGAATAAACGCTGTGTGTGTGTGTGTGTGTGTGTGTGTGTTCACTGAGTTTTGATCTCCACGAAAAGTCCCCACTTCTTTTATTGTTTCAAGAAGTGTTGTCTGACCCACTTTGTGCACAGCTGCATGTGTGTGCAGGATGTGTGTGTGTTAATGAGATAATATTATACCTGTATGTTTGTACAGGTAGAGGGTTAGAACAGATAGAGGCAATAGGAAATGAGGCCATATTTACATTTCTATGAACTTCTGCTTAGCAAGCTCTGATTGCACATGTTTTTCTGTGGATGTGGTATTATACAACGCCTATAAAAAATTAGCCCCCCGTGTAGGTTTCATGTTTTATTGTAATACAACATTGAACTAAAGAGGATTTAAGAAGATCTGGCTGTTTTGACACTGATCAGAGTCCCAAACCAATCAGTGAGTCCTAACACCCAGAAATGAGTTAGCATTTTACCACTACCGAATCCCAAATCCTGAATCCAGATTGAAGTCAATGTTCTGTTTTTTTAATGGTTTTTTGGACGAAGCTTTAAATAAGGTTTAAACAAGTTTAAGAGACTTTCACATTTTGTTGTATGACATAAAATGTGTCAATAAATACCCCACATGTGAATTTTGAAGCTTTCATATGTCTTAAAAAAAGCAGTGACTAACAAGTGGGAAAATGAGACTACAGAGCATCATTACACGTGTTGATGGGGATGATGACGTTATACATCCAAAGTCCATTTATAGCCTAATGTTTGCTTTTTACCTCTGTAGATTGCATTCAAGCTCCTATAATTATAATTAGATTATATTGCTGAAGAAAACATGTTGGGGGATGGGCATGGATACTCTGCATATTACAGAAAAAAAATTTTTTTTTAAATTTTGTTTTTAATTAATTTATTTTTTTAGCACTTTTTTCAGGTCATTTTGTTTTTTCTTCCTTTTTTGGCTTATGTTCAGGTAATCTTTTTAGGACAATTACTTAAGTTGCCAGCCCATAGTTAGGCTGACATAGGTTTAACCTGCCGGGGGACTTCCCCTGATACGCTGAGCTCCTTTCCTTCTCTCAATGCCGCCATCAGAAATCATGCATGTCTGTTTACTGCATTGCCATTTGCAAGCTTAGCTTAGCTCTGTGATAGCCATGTGGTACTCTCACTACCTGGGGCTCGTGATTACAGAGCCTGGGTCTGTTGAATTGCACTACGCTAATCCCGTTGCCTCTCGGGAGTGTTCCTGCTCCCTTGTTTCCTAGTTTTCCTGGATCCTGGCCGTAACCTTGACTGTGCCTGACCGTGGTGATAGCTGTGCTGATGCTGCGACCCTGCCTTTGGTTGTGCTCGTGCTGTGGCTGTACTGATACTGTGCCCCTCGCTCACCCTGATTGTGGTCTGGTCCTGGTTGCGCCAATGCTGTGATCTTGCCTTTGGACACCTCCCTTTCAACATATGCATGAGACTGTTATCATCACCCTCAACATCATCATAGAGTGCAATTACTAATTTCACACCTACCATTATTGTAATATGACATGAATCTGTTTCTATTATTGCTGTGCCTCTCTTCCCCTCTCTCCCCTTCTCTCCCCCTCTCTCTTTCTTTGTATTTCATTTGCTATTTACGACATCTATTGCTCGTCTGTCCGTCCTGGAAGAGGGATCCCTCATTATCCTTTACCGCTCTTCCTGAGGTTTCTTCCTTTTTTTTTCCCCCGTTACAGGGGTTCTTTTTCGGGAGTTTTTCCTTGGGTGATGTGAGGGTCTAAGGGCAGAGGGATGTCGTACACTGTAAAGCCCTCTGAGGCAAACCATGTTTTGTGATAATGGGCTCTATAAATAAAACTGACTTGACTTGACTTGACTTGCTCATTGACTTCTTCCTGTGTTTTTAGAGGAAATCAAGCCAAGTTGCTCAGGTGTCAAAGATGTTCTTTTGAAGTCATTCTGTGTAGCTTTGTCTTGATGCTTGGGCTGGAAGTCTTGCTGGAAAACGAATCATTTCCTAAAAGCTCAACTTTGCTCTTGTCAGACCGTGGAGCCTTCTGCAATCTGACATCTGACAAACTATAGCTGAGATATTGTGAATTTTTATAAGAGTGGCTTTCTCTTTGCCATTCTCCCATAAAGCTGCGTTAGCAGCTGAGTTATTTGAAGTATTCCGTGGTCTACAGAAGTTTTGCCACAATATACTGACACACCCAAAGTTAAACCTTACAGATACAGGCGTGTTTCAGCTACAATAAACTGAACCCTCCTGAAAACATTTGCATATTCATTTACATCACTGTTGAGATCTCTTTTCTCTATAGGATATTATCCTGTTGATTGATACCAAAAAAGCCACCTTAAATTCACTTTGATTCAGTATAGTAAAACAAAATGTGGTCATCAAAGTGTAAATTTTATATGCATGTATGCATGTATGTTTATGCATGAACGCACTTCAGTCTCCCGAGCCGTCCTGCCAGGCTACGCGGGCCTCGCTGCTGATTCCCATCAGCGACTGCCACAGTGATCTAGTGTCTGGGCTTTGTGGGCGAGCTGTTTTTAGACGGACACAATGTCACTGAATTTATGGGGCTAATGCCAAAACAGCTGCTGCCATGAATAGCTGAATGAGGCCTCGTAGTTAGTATCCAAATGCAGGCAGTGCCATTCAGAAAATGTTGCAGGTGAAGGTTAAGACAATAGAAAGTGAACACATGTTATAGTGTGGACAGTGTGCTGACCGTGCTGCACTCTTGAACGTCCCTCTCAGTTTTATGTCCCAC
>NW_024632281.1:0-6813 GCF_008729295.1 Plectropomus leopardus
TAATATGGATATAATGGTAGGCTTAGATAAGTTGGCGCTTGTTGGCTTCTTTTAGTCCTTTTTTGGTTAAAGGTGAATTCAGCAGTAACAGCAGTAAATAATTGTGAAGCAGAGTGCGAGAGCTAAAATAAAATATATCTGATAGATACAGGTCAAAATTAGTTATCCTCTGTCACTATTCACAGGTACCACATGAGGCGCAGAAAAAAGGATCCCCCAAAGGACAGATAGTGGATGAATGAAGTTACAACATTTCAATTGATGTTTGTGTTTCTGTCACAATGATGTATAATAAATTTTAAAATATTGAGAACATTATCTTGAGTTTTTGAGTCAGTGCTTCTACAAGCGAAAAATGACATGGCTTTGAAGTCATACATGTATTTTGTTTGGTCTATAGGGATAATGTAATTTTATGATATAAAATTACAGGAAGGTCTGTAGTAATAACATGCATATTTGTGAATCTTGATACATTTAAAAAAAATAAAAATAAGGTAATTGTCATCCAGCGGTTCTCAAGGACCTCTGTTCCATCCTGCTGACACCACCTTCTTGGCACACAGCACCAGAGCGCTGGGGATGTTGGCGGGCAGGTGTCAGACGTGTGTAGAGCAAAATAACATAATCGGATGTGTCCAGTGGATGCATCACTAGTAAGTTCACTCTTTCTTTCAGATAATGTGTCGGGAACACAGGACAAATACTTCAACAACATCACATAAGGAGTCTTCTGTGTCAGTTGGTGCAAAGGCTGTAACTGCCCCATTAAAGACATGCTCTGACCAGTTTCACAACAACACTGACCTCCAAATGTCCATCAGAATATATATTATAAAAATTGTAACACAATCTAAAGAAACTTACTTTGAATGGTGGAAAGAAGAAACAAAAAGTCAAAGTAGTTAACAATGTTATCTGGCCTTAAAAAGATTATGAATTGGCAGAATCTCTCTCTACTGTCGAAGAGACAGAAAGCAGCAGATAGATCCTAACCAAGCACAGGCTTAGCTAGTTACCTCGAACTGGCAATCTAAAAAGGAAGACAGAAAAAATCATAGCAACAAAAAGAAAACAAAATATGTGGCCACTGTTCAGCAGGGGAGGGTGAGACAGAGATGTACTTTCACCCAAAATGTAAGACATTCACCAGAATAAGGAACAGTTTTTACAAGCTCAACAATAACCTCAGATCTCTAAGAGCGTAATGACCTGTCAAGATAAAAACACTCCCTGGAGAAGGAGACAGGACATATCTGGTTGTTTACTATGTAACAGCATGCCAAAAGCTGATCAACGCTGTCTGTGTGTGTGTGTGTGTGTGTGTGTGTGTGTTTGTGTTTGTGTGTGTGAGTGCAAAACATGCAAAATGTGTCTTTTTCCATTTTCTGCTTTTTTGTTTATTATTTACTTATTTGTTTAAGAAAAACATGTTTGTTTTTCTACCCTTGTTCATTTAACATATTTATTTTTAATTACAAACAAATACATAAACACACACGTGTGTGTGTGTGTGTGTTTTGTTTATCTCCATGGAAACGTTGCATTCTGAAGATTAAAGCGAAATAGAATGGAATGTTATGCTTTATATCAAAGCCAAATAGAATGGAATCCTTTGTGACATAACAGTGACATCATCAAATGGAGGTCTATAAATACCAGACCAGTTCAGGCTGTTAGATCATTTTGTAGCTTCTAGTCGGTGACGCCAGCAGCCAGAGACCTCCTCACCCAATACTTATATAGCTTATAACTCTCAGAGAAACCTTCCTTGGCAAACAGAGGAAGACCACTGAAAGAAAAACATCCATTCAGTTAGACAATTTTCACCTGAAACATCATTACTAAGAGACTAATCTTACCAGCCAAAGAAAATGTCAACAGAACAGGTCTTTAGAAGCAGGAGGAGGATGGCCAGACAGCAGATCATGGATCCGTATAGCTATAGGGAGCTAGAAAGACATCGCCAGGACAGAAAGCAGGAAGAGTATAGCTATACTTACTCGCCTCTTCAAGAATTGGAAGCCATCAAAGCACAGTTGGCTAAGCAGAAGGCCTCAAAAGAAATGTACGTCAACAGGGAAAAGGCCAGAAGAAGAGAGCTAGAGAGGGTACGTAAGTGTGCTGATCCAAAGACAAATCACACTTACAACATGGCTGTTCAGGTGAGGGACGCTATTCGGGAGAAAAAGAGGAAAGTTCTTCAGAAGGATTATGAACAGCTGCAAGTGGCTCACCTTATCAGCCTTGCGACACATCCAGTTGAGCTGGGGGTGGAGAGGGAGAAGAACAGGCTTCTCCAAGAAGAAATACAGAAGCTCAGACTTGCACACCAATACGCCACTCTGAAGTATGAAAATGAGCTCCATACTGTCAGACAGCAGGCTGAATGTCTTCAGCGTGAGCTTGACAGAGAAGTCAAGTCTCACGCAGACAGGGTGTCAGCTGACCTTACACTGATACATGATCTGAAGGCTGGGCAGGAAGCTCTCCGTAAACAGATGACGGAGAAGATTGCCATTTGCCAACAGAACAGTGTGTCAAGTGAAAGGCAAGCACAAGAGCACCTGATTTCTCAGCTCAACGTCCAGTGCGAATTGAACAATCAAATGAGGTCTCAGGTACAACAGTTGTTGGCAGAGCTCCGTGTGGCTCAAAATGCTAGGGCTGAGCAGGATGCCCTCTGCCAAAGAATGGCAGAGGAAATTCAAATCCTTCAGCAAGATGCCATCCTAAAGCAGATCTCTTTTCAGAGAGAGATGGCTCATGTGACATCTCAGTTGAACAGCCAAATTGCATTCAACAACACGCTCCCAACTGAGCTGAAGGCTGAGAGAGAGAGCAATACTTGTGACCCCAGAAAAATCGCCGGATGTAGGAAGGTGCTTCTCCATCCTCAGCATGGACACACTTTTGAGCCCCAGCAGACAGCTGAAGTCTCTGTTGAGGTGTCCATTAGAGTGATTGAACCATCACAACAGGATGATGGGCCATCCACACAGGAGTCTGGCCCAAATGGACCATTTACCGAGCCCCTGAAGACACATGAAGTGTCAGGAAAGGTGCTCCAAATAGATCATGGGCCATCCACACAGGACTGTGACCCAAATGGACCAACTTTGGAACCCCTAGAGACGGTGGCTGTCTCTAAGGAGACAAAAAATCAGAACTCCATTTGGAAAAAGACCCGCCACTATCTTGGGTTAAAAAAACCCAAATGGAAGAGGCCCCACAATTAACTAACCCAAACCCCCATACCTCCTATCCCCTTCCCCCCTCCCTCCTTCCCCCACATAGCAAGCCAAAAATGTCTGCTGGAAAAAATGTCTACTCATGAAAGGAGGGGCATGGTGGTGCAGTGGTGAGCACTGTCACCTCACAGAAAGAACCTGCTGGTCCATTTCGGTGTGGAGTTTGGATGTTCTCCCCATGCCCTTTTCTCTCACTTGCCCAAAGACGTGTAGATTAGACAAATTGGCTACTATTTTATTAATATAGAGTTTGGCAACCGACATTATCACACAGCGCATGGTTGGCGTTGTTGAATAGCTGACAGGTAATAGGTAAAAGGTAGCAGTATTGGTCAGTTAATGCTCACTTTTTCACTCAGTGTGCTGAAAAGCAGTTCAAAAGACAGTGGGTTGTACAGGGAAAAATGTTTACTCGATGCAAAAAAAACCCTGTTACACTGAGAAGATTAACTTTATCAGGGGAGTAGATCCCTATAAAGTACCAAAAGAAGACTGGCTTCGTGACCTGGACGCCTTACCTCCCCCTCAGTGCCTGTGGAGTGGCAGACCGGGGTGGTGGTCCCCATTTTCAAAATGGGGGACCAGAGGGTATGCTCCAATTACTGGGGTATCACACTGCTCAGCCTCCCAGGGAAAGTCCACTACAAGGTGCTGGAAAGGAGGCTCCGTCCAAATGTCAGACCCTCGGATTTAGGAGGAACAATGCAAATTCTGCCTGGGCCGTGGAACAGTGGATCAGCTCTTCACCCTAGCGAGGCTGCTGGAGGGGTCATGGGAGTTTGCTCATCCGGTCTACATGTGCTTTGTGGACTTGGAGAAGGCCTATGACTGCATCCCTCGGGAAGTCCTGTTGGGGGCACTGCGGGAGTACAGGGTACCGGGGTCGCGTCTGCGAGCCATTCGGTCCCTGTATAACCAAAGTAGGAGCTGTGTCCACATACTTGGTGTGAAGTTCCCAGTTTGTTTGGCCTCCACCAGGGTTGTCCCTTGTCTCCAATCCTGTTTGTGATTTTCATGGACAGGATTTCAAGGCGCAGCCTGGGGTCGGAAGGGGTCCGGTTTGGGGTCATCAGAATTGGGTCTCTGCTTTTTGCAGATGACGTGGTTCTGTTGGTGCCATGACACCGTGATCTTAAACATGCACTGGGTGGTTTGCAGCCGAGTGTGAAGCGGTCTGGATTTGAGTCAGCACCTCCAAATCGGAAGGGGCCAGCTGAGGTGGTTCGGGCATCTGATCAGGATGCCTCCTGGATGCCTCCTGCTGGAGGAACTCACAAAGCCATTCTTCTTTTGGTATTCCATAGGGATTTATTCTTCTGATAAAGTTAATCTTCTCAATGTAACGTTTTTTGCGCTGGGTAAAAGTTTTTCTCTGTTTTACTGTCTTTTGAACTACTGAAAAATGAGCATAAAATAACCAGTACTACTACATGTTACCTATTACCTGTTAGGTAATGGCGGTCCCAACCGTTCCAACCCGAACAACACCAGCAATGCACTGCGAGATGACATCATGTTTCCAAGCTCTATACTGGAGGGGCATGGTGGTGCAGTGGTGAGCACTGTCACCTCACAGAAAGAACCTGCTGACCGGCTGGTGCCTTTTTGTGTGGAGTTTGTATGTTCTCCCCGTGTCCCTGTGGGTTTACTCCGGGAGCTCCGGTTTCCTCCCACCCGTCCAAAGACATGCAGATTGGATTAATTGGCCACTTTAAATTGCCCATATGCATACATTTTACAAAAAATTTGAATAAAATTAGAAAATATAAAATTTGCAATTTCTGCGTATAAAGTTGGATTTATTAGTTGTTAGTGGATGTACAGTCAAGTTTTTAGAGACTTGAAAGCAGTTCTTAAAGTTGTATTCATGTCGTTACAGAGTAATTCATCATTTTTATGTCTTCAAAATAAGTGTTTCCTGCTTTATTTATCAAAACTATTCTAAGGCTAATAAGCTCTTGGTAAAATGAACCAAAACTGAATTAATTGATTAATGCATGGTGTACAAGAAGTTGTGAACTGTGTTTATATACCACACCAAAACATGTTTTCGCAGTTTTTAATAACAGTTTGAAAACAGCATTCAGTGGTCAATACAAAAAAATTACAAATGAAAACTAATGACACAGGTATGTAAAAAGCAAAAAAAATCAAACAACAACCAACAGACAGACAAAAATAAAATAAACACAAGTAGGAACACACACAGGGATTTATCCAACTATTTAAACAACAAAGTTGTAAGACGTGCAGTTCTGACACTTTGAAAGTGGTACATGAGCACAGTTTCTTTAAAAAAATATATCTTAAATTTCCAAATTATAAATCTATACTTTAGCTAAAATAACGAGGAAATTAATTAGATACTGATCATTCTTGGAGACATTTTAATGTTTGAAATATTTGTAATTAGCTGTTGATAAATTGTGCAAAAAATTCATTAACTGATTTTTTTTTTTACAAGAATTTGAAAAGTGTTTACATTTTTGGAAACCACACATAAATTCTAAAACAAAATTGTATTTTCACATGGACAATTTTGTGCACAAGCATATTTCCCTACATCATCTGAAGCCACTGGAAGAGTGAGTTATCTGTCCCAGCCGTCCCCAAGTCAGCCAAACCTAAAGAGAAGGCAACTCAGCGGCAAAAAATAAAATTAGAGATGGCAAATTTGAAACTTTGAAACATTGTAATACTTTTAAACCATTGCTTTGAAACATTTGAAACTTGTTCGCTGTACATTGGCATCTGCTGGTAGAAGCTTGCATTGTACCATTTATCATTGTTCTTGTTTTAAGCTTCCTTGTCCTCAGCCCAAAAGCCTCAACAGCTGTCAATCAAGTCAACTGCTAGTTTCTCCAAGTCACACTGAGGATGAACAACTTGTAAACATGAATAAAATGAGCATTCCTGGAAAGACATCAAGCCTGGGCACTTTGTCGTGCAATAAATGATTTGTATAAATGAAACATGAAAAGAAGCCTGTGTATTCACATCTGGCCAAAGTATAAAAATGCTGCATATGCAATTAATATATAAAAAAATAGAGTTTTTAAAATGTGTAAATATTTTAATCTTTGTAATCTGTGAACATCATACAGTCTGCATGGTCATAGCACATGATGCACAGCATACATGATAATTCTGTCTAAAATAGATTTAACATTAAAATTGATAAACACAATTAAGGAGCACTGCAGATATGACACGCTCCTCTTAGATTTCTTGTTTGTAATGGAATTTTGGAGACTGTTCCTTAAAGATTATGACAATCCAAACAGTTTAACCCAATTCACACACCTTTGTCTTACTAGTTATCAACAGTGATTGAATCATTATAGTAGATTATTAGAATAGAATAGAATAGAATAGAATAGAATAGAATATAGTATACCGTTACTGTGTTTTGTGAAAATTAAGGCTGATATAGAAAGTATGCCATTTCAAAAATTGCTATGTATAAAATATTGAGCTTTTGACCATCTCAGTGGATACATGACTGTGATTTACATGTACAGCACATTATTCACCTCTGCAAAATGAGTGGACAAAATTGTCG
>NW_024632282.1:0-3199 GCF_008729295.1 Plectropomus leopardus
AAATCGAGTCAAAAATTCATACTATAGCATGTGGTCCAAAATGGCATTAAAATCTCATACTTAACCATAGGGTCCACAATCGCATCAAAAAATCATACTAATAGTCATAATAATAGCTTGTAGAAACACCTCGTAGTATAGCATGAGGGGAAGAGAAGCACAGCAGTAATGGTAACAATAGCATATCATATAACAATAGTGATAGATGTAAAATTACTAAATGCACTCGGATTGCATGCAATGTTACATGCAAATATTGTAGGTGTTGATAAGACTCCCATGCGTATATTAATAGTGGAGGCATGACACATAATAATGGCAGTAGAAGGTCGCGTCAATCAGGATCAGGGCATCTGTGCAACCGAGGCCCACGACACAGGCGCAGCCTCAGACAGGACCACAGGAACAGCACAACCAAAACCACCATCATGGCAAGCTGGAGGTGCAGTCACAGCATGAGCAGGGCCAAGGGCAGGGTCACAGCATCAGCACAGCCATCACCACGATCCAGGCACAGCCAAGATTGCAGCCAAGATCCGGGAAAACCACAAAACAAGGGAGCATGAATGCTCCAAAGAGGCAACCAAGTTAGTGTAATGCAGTAAAAAGACGAGTGTTTGCAGATGGAGGGAGTAAGAGAAGGAAAAAGGAGCTCAGCGTATCCTAGAAAGTCCCCCAGCAGACTAAAGCTATGTCAGCCTAACTAAAAATGATCCGTTTTCTTGGTTCCCGTTAGTACACGCGCAGCAGCGTTCTGCACCAGTTGGAGAGACTTCGGGGACTTTGGGGTTAATATAGCGTGTCAAAAAAATGGTTGAAAATTACATGAGTCGAAAAATCTCAAATTCTGACATGTTGAAAAAATGGCTAAAAACAACAAATTTTGAAAATTGCGTCAAAAAGTCATACTATTGCATACAGTCCAAAATCATGCATTTAAGTCATACTATAGCATGTTGTTCGAAACGGCATAAAAAAGTCATACTATAGAATGTTGTTCAAAATAGCGCTGAACAGTCACACTATAGCATGTCGTTAGGGTCCACGTGGACCCACTGAAAATAACAGATTACACAAATCTATTTGTTCTTAGAAAATCTTTCTGTATTTACAAGTTTGAACAGACAAGCAGGTACAGACAGAGTGCTTATATACAGAGCAGCACAAGATGTTAAAATGAGTGCTAAAACAACACGGTATTTACAGATGGACTACAGCGGAAGTACATACTAAGAACAAGTTTTATCACAAAACTTCTGGTAGTCTACACAGTATCACAAATTCCATGAACTGTACAGTTAAAAACCAAAAAATGGTAAATCTACATGAAATCCAATGTTTCTCCAATTGAGAGGCACTGAATTATATATATTTACATTATATATACATTTTATAGTGTATAAGCATGTATGTTTTCATACATATATAGCTACCTATGGTGCAAAAGCAGCAAAAGAAATTAGAATGTATGGAATTCAATACTACAAAACAAAAGGCTTGTGCTAAATGGGCTGACTGACAAAATAATGTTACACCATACATGATCAATATACTGGCAAAAGAAAAAATGAGCGTATGTAAATAATGTTCGCTCAAAGTCCTAATGATCTGAAGTGAACAGAGGGTTACTGGTCAGTCATTCAAAAACAGTAGAGATTGTCAATAATACTTCAAGTTCATGCAAAGATATAAACCATTAAAAATGAAAAAAAAAAAAAAAAAAACAACTTTTCCCTGTTGACCAACCAGCTGTGCAGCTTTCCCTTCATTGTGACTCGGAAGGTGCAAAACAAAAGGAGGGAGGGCGGGACTTCCTGTGCAGGTTATGGAATAGAGTGTGAGCGCAGTGCTGGCACTTGGTGGGGAGGGACAGTCTCAGTGTCGGTCTCATCCTGGCTGGAGGGGCTGCTCACTGTGGCAGTGTTGGGGGGTGGCGGTGGCGTCAAGGTGGAGGTGGGGGCGGTGCTGGTAGTGGTGCTGGCCGCACTGCTGCTCGTGCAGTTGGCAGCAGGTGTGCTGGTCTGCTCCTCTTTGGGCTGCTTACTGGCAAACTCTGTGATGCTGAAGACAAACTGGAGGCAACCCAGTTTGATGTAGCTGCCATGGTGGAGCAGGGCTGTGCCCTCCCAACCCGCGCCGCTGCCTCCAATCAGGCTGGAGCTGCTTGCCTTACAGCTGCACGACAGCTCGGAGCCGCCCTGTGGCTGGCTGCTCATCACTCCACCAGCCGGCAACAAACCTGCCACAGAGCCGGGGCCCTCGTCATCCTCACGCTTCTTACTCCGACCTGCACCAGGATCACAGGGAGAGTTTGGAAACAGGCACCCACATGACAGTAGATATAAAGGAGTGTTTGACTTCTTTGCACCATTTTGAACGACATGCTATATTATGACTTTTTTGCACTATTTCGAACAACATGCTGTAGTATTACTTTTTTTAGTCTGTTTTAATAACATGCTATAGTATTACTGTTTTGCGCTATTTTGAATGGCATGTGACACATGTTATACTATGGCTTTTTTTATGCTAATTGGACTACATGGTATAGTATGACTTTTGAACGATGTATGACTTTTTAATGCCATTTTCAATGATATGCTATAGTATGACTTTTGTTTGCCTTTTTGAATGATAGGCAATAGTATTACTTTTTTATGCTAATAGGATGACATATGGTATGACTTTTTCTGTTATTTTGGACATGCTTTACTTTCTGTATGCTTTTTCGAACATGCTAAATATGACTTTTTTTGTGCTAATTTGAACAACATGCTATTTTCAATGACTACTTTTAAACAACATGCTATAGTATTACTTTTCAATACTATTTCAAAAGACTTTTTAACAGTATTTTGACTATAGCTTTTTAGTGCAATTTTTGACATTTATGCTATTTTGACTGGCATGCTATACTATGATTTTTTGCACTATTTTGAATGGCTTTTTTGCACTTTTTTAGAGGACATGTTATACTATGACTTTTTGGTGCTGTTTTGGAATACATGCCATAGCATGAATTTAAAACACTACTCTTAAGAAGGCATGTGTATATAAAAAAAGATTTTTTTTTTAACTTAAGGTGATTATTTAAATAAACACGTGTTCTCTTTAAAATTCCCCCAAATTTGCAACATTTATCAAAGCCAGAAACTGTAAAAACAAAAATTATCGTGGATTTTTAAATTTCCAATGGCCC
>NW_024632283.1:0-9233 GCF_008729295.1 Plectropomus leopardus
TCCTCCTCCTCCTCCTCCTCCTCCAAGACCAGCTGAGTATCCTGTGGAGTAACCTCCACCTCCTCCCACTCCCCCTGCTCCACCGTAGTTATAGGTAGTGAAGCCCTGGAAGTAACCTGAGGCACAAATCAAACAAACAACATCAGCTGACAAGCTTCTCATACCTTTATTCTTCTGTCCAGGTTTTCCAGGCTTGTGGTGCTGATTTTACCTCCTCCTCCTGCAGAGCCGGGTCCTCCTCCTGCAGCAGGACCTGCTCCTCCTCCTCGGTACAGACCCCCACCTCCTCCATGACCGCTGAAGTCGTGGAAGTTTGGCAACGTCTTCTGTCTCTTCCTCTGCACCTCCTCCTTATCTGAGCACACACACAGGTACGTTTGATGGTTTTAGAAAACACAGAGTTAAAAAAGATGATTCGTGTTGATAAGGACGCTGACTAATCTGAGGGTCACCTGACCTACCTATGATCTGAGGGTGGTAGGTGAAGGGTTTGGGTTCGCTGGTCTCGTTGTCAGACTTCCTCTTCAGCTGGACGAACACGGACGTCGGCTTCTGCAGGTTCTGGTCTCGATACTTTGGAGTCTTGAACACGATGGCGAACTGACGAGGATTTATACATTGTACATTACTTATAGTAAAAATGCTTAAGAAGGAGTTATCTTTCAGAATATCATTTTAATGTAAAAGTATTAAAGTTGTTGTGTAAATGTGTATCACTGAATTTGTGCTCATTCAAAGGTAGTGTAATGAAGGTCTTTATTACTTTAAAACTGTAATGTTTTTATAGTGTAGATTTCTTTTCTGTTTTCCTGGCACAAAAGGCAGACTAAATAACAACAAAAAACATCAGATCCGCCCAGAATTTCAAAATATGTACATCCCTGCTGCTGGTACTCTTTTGCTCAAACTATTGGTAATACTTATACTAGACTTTTAAATATTGATAGTACTACTCGTGCTTAATATTTCCCACTACTACTCAAATTTTTAATGCTACTTATACCATTACAATAAGAACTGTTGCCACTGCTACTATTAATGACATTAATAACATTGACGTTTAAGATTTTCTCATGCTATTATTTTTGTAATTTTTACACTTTGACCATCACAAATACTTCTAGCACCTGTAACTACATGTAACTACTTTCAGCTGCATTACTGCTGCTGTTCTCCTGCTGCTACATGTATTAGTGTACATGTATTACAATAACTATCATTTCCTGTGTGACTGTGAACAGTAGAGCTACGACGTCCTCGTACTGACTTGTCTGTGGACGTCTGTCGGGGAGAAATCTCCCAGAGCCTCCCAGGTCAACCCCGACTCGTCTTCTTCATAGAACCGAACCTGGATGTCATCTGGAAACACATACACACACATTTTACACAATAAGGTGGTTAAAACCCGACCCCCAAAATATAACGTGGGGACTGAGAGGGCGTGGAGAAATCTACCAGATGGAACGAATAACGTATTCTCTGAAACTCCAAAAACTCATATTCATTACAAGACCGGGCCCTGCCATGGCTATGTTAACGATGTTAATACAATAAAGTGACGAGTCTCTCTAACACAGATTCATCCTGTCTGATTACACATACTCACACACACACTCACATCACTACACACATGCACACACAACTCTCTCCCCTGACCCTTAACCCCCATCCACCTTTATTTTATTGTATTTCTTTTTAAGTGTTAAGTGTTTTGTCCTTTTTTCCCCTTTTTCTCCACATCACTAATGTTATTAAATACTGGTACTGCCATTATTATTATTGCTGTTATTACTATCACTGTTAATGCCACAATTATTAACGAGTTTCCTAAACTTTATTTTATTAGTGTGAAATAGTTTATGTGGACGCAGCAGAGAAAAATGAAAAATAAAAATTAAAGAAAAAGTGAATGTGACTGTATGAGTAGTTGAAACAGAAAAAAAATCTAGGTTGAAAAAATAAAAAAAACATCTGAAACCTCAGCAGTGTATAATTTAAAACAAAAAGCAGTGATTCCTCTGTTTATCCACTTATTAAATTTTGATTTCATACCATTTGGGTAAAAAAATGGTCTAAAATCAGGGCTTTTGGCTAAATATAACATCAGCCCAGTGAGCCGTGACCCTGTGACCACAAGTTAAACATAGAAACTCATGTTTTGTTGTTGAGTTGACCTCAGTGTAAATCTGTGAGCAGCTGATCTGGAGGATCACAGTGAGCCGAGTCCAGATTAGCTGCTGCTTCTCTGCCAAAAAAACAAAAACAAAAAAACAGAGAAGAAGAAGAAGGAGCGGGACACAAAAAGAAAACGATCCCAGCCTGAGTCGGTCTCTCCCCCTGAGGGATTTAACGTTTTATCGGAGGGGAATTCCCTGAAGCTGGACTTCCTCCAGGAGGACAAACAAGTGCTCGGAGTGACGAGGAAAAACTTGCTCACAGATCCACTTCACTGCATCTGAATAAAGTTCAACACGATAAGACCACTTCACCTGCTGTACTTTATTACAATTAAATGATTTAAAGGCTTAAAATGAGTGTAACTGAGATAAATGTTATGCATCTGTGGATGAATATACCTTCAGCAATAAACTGACATTTATTTTCACACTGTAAAATCAGACTAATTGATTTTACTTAAAGAAATCTAGGAAACTGATCACCTTGAAAATTGTAAATACATAGATTATTAGTCTTAATTTATGTTTACTTTATATCTAATTGTTTAGTTTACTTAAATTTAGTCTTTTTTTTTTTAATTTTACAATGCTAAATGCTCCTCTGAAGACATATGCAGAGGATCTGACGAACCCTCCAGCAGGTGGTGATGTTATCAGCTGAAAAACACCAAAATAAAACACTAAATTTACATTTTCTACTCGTGATATCACTGTGACATTGTCAAAGTAGAGAAACTGCTAATGAGCTGACAGAAATTGAAAATGGAAAGCTTTTTAACATCCAGTCATCACTTAACAGAAACTAGAAGAGGGAAAAATCTTCCTGATGAATCAAACCTGTGAATGAGTCTCAACTTGGGTTTTATGATGCAGATTTTTGGCGGTTTATGTGTTCTTCCTGTGCTGCTGCACTTCTGAAAGTCACAACTCACCTTTCTGGACTTTGTCACAGAGCAGGTAGACCTCCTCTCCTCCGCTCACACAGCCGGCTGTTCGATCCATCCTCACAATCTTCAGGTTGGAGGCGTTCGGAGCCTCTGAGGGAAGAAAGACACCGACACCACATGCATACTTTTTGTCATATACTCCATGAATTTAGTCTTAACAGCAGAGTTTTAGAGTGAGACAGAGTGAAATCTAGATGTCATTTATCTCCTCTAAACTTTAATTAACTGTCTTCACTAAAGCTGCCTTTAAGTGCTCCTCTGAAATATCGTATTTACCGTAGCTTTAAGTAACAAGCGCATGAACGGCCCTCCAAAGTCGTGATTATGAGTGGGAAATTTCGATGATAGCTGCCGCCTTTGTTTCAATTTTTTATTCTTTCATTTCGTACTTGTCATGTACTTTCTGTTCTCTAGCTCTTTAATGGTATTTTTACTTGTATTTAAATCTCCTTTCATAATCATGCTTTATGTAAAGCAATTTCAACTGCTTTGTTGCTGAAATGTGTGACATAATTAAACCTGCCATACCTCGCATTGCAATACATGTTGTGGCTATGTGAAGTTAGTTAAAGAGCTACATCAGAGAGATCAACATTTTATGATCCAGTGAACCCATTTCCAGTGCAAACATCACTCTGTCCGAATGAGAAACTGTAGAAACAATTCCTTCAGGCAGGATGTGTCATGAACCTGGTCTGATTTGATTAGATTTGATTGACAGATGAAGAGGTACAAATGTAGCCACAGTTAAAAAGATGTTTTCAGCGTTAAACCTGACAGTTTTTCTCTAATCAACATTTAGTTTGGACTAAATATGTCCTAAAACGTATTCAAGGACTCCTGAATTGTTCTCAAGGACCCAAAGAACTTCTGCAGGTGACTCTGAAACACTGGAATCAACTTTTAACAGAAACATTTGAAACACAAATGTCGAGTAAAGTGTGTTTAACGCTTCATCTCAAAAACTACCGTTCAGATTCCTGTCCTGCTCTCCTGAGGATGAACCTGTTAGATTTTAAAGACCCTGTGGCGCCACCCTCAGGATAAACTTAAAATGTTAAACTCCATTTCTGCTAAAACTTTAAAAAACACATTTATCATCAGTATGTTGTTTTTTTTTTCTTTTTGTGGCTGTAATAAACTTTGCAGCATCTAGGCGACAACTGCATGTTTTCTTTCAAACGCAAAGACGAACAGCTTAAGTCTCTAAAATGAAAGTGCAGAGCGGTCCCGAAGTGATGAATTTCAATCCTCTGAGAGGAAGCTGCAGCATACAGAAACCAAACCAGCAGGAAGAGGGAAATGAAACCAGGCGGCCTGACACGACTTCACAACAATCCTCAGCTAAAGAGAGTCGCCACTTTAAGCTGTTGCAATACAACACGACATGCTGCAATAAACAGATACTGTTTCAGTTTCTGATTTTATCTGCAGTAAATGGTACAATTGTTTGTTCCAGAATCAGAAAAAAACAACTTTACTGTCTGCTGTGAGAAAGTTGAAGTACTAGCCTGGTTGGATGAAAGTGGTTCAATAACTGAACCATGATAGAGCTGTGGTTGCTGCTTCAGGTTTAAATATGTACAGCTCAAACTAGCCGTCATTATTTCCAATCCAAGGCCACGTAGGCGTGATATGGAGCGATAATGGAAAGGCGAGCCCCTTATATGTAGGAGCGGCCACGTATGAGGGATTTCTGGGAGCTGATAGTCCACGATTTCACAGAGGAATTGTGGATTCAAAACTTTCGGATGATCCGCTCAACTTTCTCAGAGTTATGTGATGCAATAACAGCTCTTATAGCTTCTGCTGCATCATGAGGGAGCCAGTTCCTACTGACGAGCACACAGACATAGCACCATGTGACCTAGAAAAGACTAAAAGTGTTTCCATCGCATTTTTGTGAAATATGGCTTTTTCAAATGACCTGAAATACCACCTCATACAACCGTAAAACCTTTTGCAATAAATGGGTGTATTTTCGATTTCAATTAGGCATATTTTAAATTTGCAATTTAATTTTGCGCAATATGAGGTTTAGGCCTAGTGATACATATGACACATTGTTATAAATAAATACATAAGAAGGAAAATGTCCAAATTATCAAACAACCTTCACAAAGAACATAAAGTATGTGTGACTGTTAAACTTCACCCTGAAGTATTTTATTTTACAAAATACCCTAAAAACACAGAAGAAACCTGCAGGTGTCTCTGCACACCTGTCAGAGTATGAATGTCAGGTTATTTTAATTATTAAGTATTATATAAAAGTATAACCCCACAGTCCTCTTGTGGACTGCAGACGTATACGTACTTTAAAGTCTGGACTCTGCCTCTGTCTACTCTTTATATACATTTCAATCATACCATTTTTCTTCTTATCTGTATTACGCAGCTGTCTGGTTGCAGGTTAACTTCTTTTTTAGACATCACATATGTTTTGATTCACGTTTCTTCCTCATTGTTCCGTGCCACACTCAGATGTGTCTGTCTCTGTGGTATAAAATACGACCGAGACAATGCACTAAAAAGCAGCTCAGCAAATTGTGAAACTAAGCAGAAAATGAAACGTAATTTTGTTGTGGTTACGTACGAGATCCATAAAAGACAGATTGACCTCTCAGATTGGGCCCACACACGGCATTAAGCATGTTTGATACCCACAATGTTCTGAGTATTTGAACACAACCTAACTATCCGTCCTCGTGGAGACAGGGTTAAGGTGAGCAGCGTCTGGATGTGTGACTGTGAGGGATCAGACTCACTGCTGTCGTAGATCGGTTCGGACACGACGGGCTCCAGCCGTCTGGAGAAACCTCCGTCACTGTCGGGGAGGAACGCCGTGAACATGAGCCGGACCACGCTGAGGTCCATCTCTTTAGCCTGAAGAGACGCCGCGCTGCTGATCACACTGCGCTGGTGATCTGAGGAGAGAGACGGGACAGACATACATAGATAAACTTACATACCAAGACAATATAAGGTAGAGACAGAAAATAAGAAAATGGTGAACAGTTTATCAGGTAAGATAGAGGACACACAGATTACATCTCTACAAATGAGTAACGCACAAAATGACTTTCCTAAAAAGTCCTCGCTTACCTTTAAAAGTCTTCACTTTTCTAAAAAAATCTTCCTACAACATCCTCAGTTTTCTAAAATGTCTTAAGTTTCAGAAAATGTCTTTGCTTTCCAAAAATGTCCACACTTTCCAAAGAAAAGCCACTTTGCTACTTAACATCCTCACTTTGTAAAAATGTTCCATTATTTTCTGAAGAGTCCCTGACATCAACAAAGATGTCTTTACTTTTCACAGAATGTCCCCTCTTTCAAAATGATTCTCACTTTTGAAAAATATATCCCCATAAGTTCTGAAATTCAATATGTCCTCTCACAATTACCAGTGCAGGATTACACACACACACACACACACACACACAGACAGACAGATGAAGCAGGACTGACCGGTGAGGTCTCGGGGGACCCGGACTTCCCCCTGCAGAGCGTCGATCTCGGGGTGGATGGAAACCCCACAGTTGTATCCCAGCCTGAAGGCCTCGACCATCCTCTCCTCCAGCGTCTTCGCCACATTCTTCTTTGTCACGTGGAGGATCCCGAGGTTTGGAAAACTAACGGAAACACACCTGTGAGTCTCACACCTGACCATTCACACCTGTATTCAAACTACAGCATGTGTGTGAGTCCTGCAGACCTGATGTTGGAGTCTTTGGGCTGAAGGTCGTTGATGCAGATTCCTTTGTCGCACTGTTTTCCCACCAGACTGTGAGCGTGGAGCTGAGCGACGGGCGTCAGCGCCGTCACCAGCTGGACCACCACCCGGGCCGGACCCTGGTAGTTACAGATCTGAAACACACAGCGGTTTCAACACACGATAAAACGCAACACTTTAAAGTTTTTCAGGGGCAAAACTAGACTAAAAAGTCCTGGGCTTATTTACATCTTTGTCCTCAGTAGTTAATCACCCTTCACATGGAGCTGGGCTATATGGTTATAAAATAATATTGATATTTTTTAGGCAATATCGCGATACATGATATATATCTCAGCATTTTGAAATATCCAAAATAGACAACTAAAATACTAAATTTCTACATGAAATACAGTAACAATGAAGTTAAAGTAGCTACTGTCATATAATAAAGTTAAGTCTTTATTTAAATTTTGGATTTTTTTTCTATAAAATTTCTTTTTTTATTTATGGTCATTTGTTGTATTCATTTATTTTTCTCTATTTTTCTCTTTTTTTTTTTTTTGCCTTTTTTGAATATTTTTAAAGAAATCATGCCTTCCAAAACTGTGGGCCTGCCGAAATGAAATTCACCAAAAATGACACAGCCAGCCGTCTGCTCATGAAACTCAAGAAAGAGAAAATGAATGAGGAAGGGAGACAAAAACAGAAAACAACTGGAGGTCAAACATTTATAAATCAAAAGCAACTAAAAACCAAAGAAAATATATTTTGACTTGTTTCTTGTTTGTGGATTATTTTATTTCCTGTAGTTTTCTCTGAAATATCTAACACACACGTTTACATATTATCTCACATTGGAACTGAGCAGATTTGCATAAAGGAGATCAGATGTAAAAAATACTGTGTTCCTGTTTCTAATGCGTGTGTGTGTGTGTGTGTGTGTGTGTGTGTGTGTGTGTGTGTGTGTGTGCGCGTGTGTGTGTGTGTGCGTGTGTAGATCATCTCACTGCAGGTATTCGTTCACCTGCAGGAACACTGCAACTGCTGCAGTATAAATACACGAGCACCACTTCCTCCTCTTTGAATTGAATTTAACTGAATTCTTTAAAAACAATTTGGCGATTTCCCTTTTTTTTTTTTTTTTTTTTTTAAATATTTTCCTCTTTCTATCTTTTACAATTGTTGGTGATGTTTAAAATCTTTTGGCAATTATTATTCCTTTAAAGATTTTGCCTTTTTTTTCTTTACTTTTTAAAAAAATTCTAGTAATTTGTCATTTTTTGTCACTTTTTTCTCAAAAATACAAGGAAGACAGTATGCAAAAATGTAAATTATTGTTGGATTTTCACATTTCTGACGCTCCTCGAATCACTTAAGGGGGATCTAAGAAAAGATACTTGTAGCTTTGTAGAGGGTAAAAAAAGACCCAGCCAACCCCTTCCTCTGATAAATAAAGAACAGTCCCTTAGGCCTACTCTTATTTTTGAAAAGAAAAACAATACAAAACAAACAAACAAACAAATAGGCCAAGAACAGGTTACAGGTCTTTAAAAAAAAATTCAACACCTGCCAACTGAAAACCACATTATATACTTAGATATTTTAACTTGTTTCTTGTTTGTGGTTTATTTTAATTTTCTGTAGTTTTTTCTCTGAAGGGACTCACACACACACACACACACACACACACACACACGTTTTTAGCATTATCTCACATCACACTGGAACTGAGCTGACGTACATAAAGGAAATAAGATGTAAAAAAATACTGTTTCTAATGTTTGTGTGTGTGTGTGTGTGTGTGTGTGTGTGTGTGTGTGTGCGTGCGTGCGTGCGTGCGTGCGTGCGTGCGTGCGTGTGTGTGTGTGCATGTGTGTAAGGGACAGAGTAAAAATCATGTCACTGCAGGTATTCATTTGCCTGCAGGAACGTTGCAACTGCCGCAGTAAATAAACACAAGCACCACTTCCTCTTCCCGGTTCTGTCGGTCAATCAAAGACACACAAACCCAGTTCCTAGAAATACAGCGAGTGCTGCCGTTTAATGGTTTCCTGGCTTTAAGAACATGTTCACACTAAATATTTGTAGAATCTGTGACTTCCAGCAGGTTGAAAAAGAAGGGGGGAGTCTGCAGCAGAAGGTGTCTGTATCTGTATCTTACAACAAAAACTATCTCAGGTGTCTGTGGACATCACAGAGCTGTAGCTTCGTGACTTTAACATTTAAATCTATATAATTAGCAATTATACTGTAGTTCTACAACTCACACACATACATAGTCAAAAATACTGTTACTGTAAAAATATGTTGTAATGTCATGATGTTATTTTAAGGTCATGTCATCACTGATGACTGGTTCTCCAAAAAAACCTCAAGTACAGCTGAAGTCTAAAA
>NW_024632284.1:0-3993 GCF_008729295.1 Plectropomus leopardus
ATCGAATGATTGATCACTGAAGAGTGTCAGGACTCTGCAGAGTCTCACTTTTTGTTCCTCAGTGAAGTTTTCAGGCTGCAGAACCAGCAGGAACACATGAGGTCCAGGATCAGAGAGTCTCATACAGTCTTCAACATGTCCTTGCAGTTTGTCTTCAGAGATGTTGGGATGCAGCAGATCTGGAGTGTTGATCAGAACGATGTCTTTCTCCTCCAGCTGTCCTTTGACTCTCAGACAGTCTGGTTCTTCTTCAGTGTAAAACAGGGTCGCTCCCAGTATGAAGTTCCCAGCCGAGCTCCTCTGAGACCAGCTGTTCCCCAGCAGGACGACCCTCAGCTCAGACACTGAGAAGAACATTTTGTTAATCACTTATCATCTCTTTCAAGTAAAATAATGTGACCACAGAGTTGATGCATATATAATAAAGCATTTAAAAATCATTACTAAACTGTTTTTAAAGATCACCCATAAAAACCTGCAAATTTAAATCCAATCAAACACAAGAACAACTCTGACAGTGTGCAGCTGGACTCACAGTTGGGTGGTATGAGTTCATAGCTGCTGCTGAGCTCGAGAGGCCGAGGTTCATCTTCAACTGTGAGGATAAAGAAAGGTACATATTAACAGGCATGCTGAGTACATTAACAAGAAAATCATGTCAATGTGCAGTTATTGTGAGTTTTTGCATAAAGAGTTGTGATTTACTACTTCTTTTGTCTTGTTTTTTTTTTTGGGGGGGGGGGGGGGGGGGTGCACAGTGATATTATATCAATTCACGGCCACCAAGTATCGATTTTTTATTGTATTAATTGCAAACATGAAATAAAGCCTTTAGTGCTGCAGAAACAACATCAGTTGCTTTTTCAGTCCACAGGACGGCGCTGTTGAGCCGTTTGCTGGTGAGGTCGGCAGAGCTGATTCACTGTGCAGGAGAAACAGGCGTTTACATCCAACGTGTGGATTTATTTTGGAATTTTTTACAAGGAAGGGACGAGAAAGAGATGGACATGACTCGTGGGGTTTGCAACGAGTGCCGCGAGAAGGTAAAATGCTGTGGAAATACGACGAACCTCACGGTTCACTTCACTCTGGAGAAAGTGCCAGCCGACAAGCTAATGAAAAACCAGCTGACACTCGACACGCTCAGCTGGTCAAAGCTGCCCCCAAATTCAGAGCGAGCGGAGAAAATAACTCAGTCCATCGCATACTTTATGAGTAAATACTGCCAGCTGTACAACATCGGGGAAAACGATGGCTTTGCAGATAAAAACCGAGTGGTCGTCACTGACAACGTGAACATGCTGAGATGCTTCTCTGATTGGATTAACAGATTTTGATAGTTTTCCTTTGTGGATATAACATGCAGTTAGAAAAAAAGGTTATATGTAAATCGCAATACATCGCAGTACTCTACATATCGCAAAATATTAAGAATTGCAATAATACTATGCTATAATAATGATAGTATTGTATCTGAAGTTAAGTATCGTGATAAAATCATATCGCGGGTTAAGTATCGTGACAATATTGTATTGTGATAATATTGTATTTTGAGTAAAATATTGTGATATCATATCGTGAGTTAAGTATTGTGATAAATTGTATTGTGATATTATTGTATCTTGAGTAAAGTATTGTGATAATATCATATCGCGGGTTAAATATCGTGATAATATTATATTGTGATAATATTGTATCTTGAGTAAAATATAGTGATAATGTCATATTGTGAGTTAAGTATCATGATAATATCATATAGCCAGTTAAGTATCGTGATAATATTATATCGTGAGTTAAGTATCATGTTAATATTGTATCGTGAGGCCACTGGTGATTCCCGCCCCTAATTGTTTCCACCTTGATCAAACTAACATATGTGACAGCTTAAGCAGAGCACCAAAGCCGCCTGGTCTCCGTATGACCAATAAAACGTTGGTGATTTAGATCCAATAGTCGTTCTCAGCCACGTCCCTCTGATCCACACGTTTTTAACAGGTTTACATCCCTCAGATCGCATATATGAATGTTCCTGTTTCTGTCTTCTGCACATTTTAATGGACAAAATGTAAAAACTTTCCATGACTTTTTTTTTAGGACCCATAACTTTTCTAACTTTCTTGTCAAAATAGCAAATTTGAACTCTGTTCAAAAATAATTTCAGCGAGCTGACATGCATAAAGGAAGCAACAGAACACGGAAAGAAAATTAAGAAAATTGCATGACGTTGAAAAAAAACACACCTTGACGCTTTGTTACGTCGACAGCTACAGAAATTAAATTTATCGTTACGATACATCAACTGGAAGGTTACCCACGTAAGATTACTGTCACAATGACTTAAAACACAACAAACTTTGCTGACTTTAACAAAACTCTCAATGATTTTGACAAATTCTGTGACTTTTCCAGGCCTGGAAAATGGGACTGTGAAATTTCATGACTTATCCAGGTTTTCCATGACCGTGGAAATGTGGTATTTTAGTATTTTTTTCATGTCTGTGACAGATGAGGACACTGAAACTGCAGTGAAACGTGGTATAAAGTCAGCATGACCATGAAAACATCATTTTGACTGTTTCCGTTGGTTTGACTCACAGTGCAGATGCTCGAAGTCGAGACTGCTGCGCCTCTTGATCTTTGTTTCATCATCATCATCTGCAAAAATAAAAGATCAAAAACACACATCAAAGTCTGCAGAAACAAAAATCACAGAAAACGTTTGGGTCGTCTTCTCACCGTCCCAACAATCACCGTCTTTGCTTTTGTTGAAATTAAGCCTTAACCCTTTGCAACCTGAAAAAAGTTTTGCTATTTTCCTCCTGATTAAAAAAAGGTTCGTCTTCAGCTGAGTTCAAAGCATCTCCTGAAAACAAAACAGAAATCAAACCAGAAGCTTTTTAGCCAACATGAAATAAACGGAGCACCTTTCACCTCCCGTTGTTTCACGTTCATTTACACGAATCTTTGCATCAAATCAGACTTTAAAAGGTTTTTCTTCACTGAGTTTGTTGCATCTATCGGCTGCTGTCTTTATTTATGTATTCATTTATTAAGCGTGTTCATGGTGCCGTTATGCGCTGCGTGCTCGCGGGTGCTGATGCTGGATCAGGACTGAGACTAACGGTTCGCTGATGTTAGTGATGTTATCTCCTTCAGGTCTTCACGCATTCATCGTCCTGCAGACTGTAGAGTTTTTCAGGTGCTTCAACACAGACAAAACTTTTATGCACTCTTTCTTTTCTACGGTTTGGTCTCTACTGAATCCAAAATACTTCCAGACAACGGATGACGGTGGTTCGTTGTGCCGTCTGCAGTCCCAGCAGCAGCACCGTTTTTCTCGGGTTGCGGCCGCAGGGTGCATGTTAGTTTGGCTGTTAGTTTAGGGAGCGTTTGATTTGATGTGCAGCACTTTTTTCCATAAGCAGAACATTTTAAATGTCCATATCATAGTCGATCATGTTCATATTATCATGGGAGGCCAAAACTGTGACGGTGATTAACACTGGAGTCACTGTGCAGCCCTGATGTCAAGTAAGACACACAATTTGTCATTTTGACTATTTTCCACCTGATGAGGTCATTTTGACCATATTTGGCATATGGAGGAAATACATGCTATTTTCACTAGGTGACCTGTCACAGTCAATGTAGCTGCTGATCACTGACATATCCCAGACTGTCAGCAGCTACACTCACACACTGACATATCCCAGACTGTCGGCAGCTACACTCACACACTTACATATCCCAGACTGTCGGCAGCTACACTCACACACTGACATATCCCAGACTGTCAGCACCTAAAATTTTTTTAAAAATCTACTCTGCATGTAGTAAATTGAAAAATCGATTTTTATTTTTAATTAAATAATTTTTCGTGTTTTTTTCCATGTAAAAACGTAGCAGCATCGTGAAAAAAATCTGACATTCAAAGGACAAAAAAACAGAAAATGAATGTTTGATATTTATGATTAGGACTGATGTTTCATACGT
>NW_024632285.1:0-1873 GCF_008729295.1 Plectropomus leopardus
GAAATTATGTTTAAACAAGTCCCTATAATGCTTGGTCACCGACACTCCCAAATAGGAGAATTTATTTTTGCTTATCTTAAATGGATAAGTCTCCAAATGCATTTGGCTAGCTTTATCATTAACTGGGAAGATTAGGCTTTTTGCCATATTTATTTTGTATCCTGAAATTAATCCAAAATCAGTGATAATTTTCAGAGCACTTGGAATGGCATTCCTGGGGTCAGACAAAAAAAAGGAGGAGGTCATCGGCATATAACGAAAGTTTGTGTATGTGTCCTCCTCTGTTAATTCCTGTCAAAGTGTTGTCGCATCTCAGCGAAACAGCCAAAGGCTCAATGGCAACACCAAAGAGTAGAGGGGATAGGGGACACCCCTGTCTAGTTCCTCTAAATAGGGAGAAACATTTCGACACATTGTTGTTAGTCCTGACTGCAGCCTGTGGGCAGGTGTACAACAAATTCACCCAAGAGCAAAAAGAAGGTCCAAATCCAAAATTTTTGAGGGCCGAAAGCAAATATCTATGCTCGATTCTGTCGAATGCTTTATGAGCATCCAATGCAATAATAACCTCAGGAACATTATCATTACCCGGAAGATACATTACATTGTATATTCAGCGAAGATTACTGTATAGCTGTCTACCCCTTATAAACCCTGTTTGATCGCAGTGAATGATTTTGTCTAGCACTCGCTCTAATCTGTCTGCTAATACTCTAGTTAATATTTTATAGTCACAGCAAAGCAAGCTCACTGGACGATAGGATTCACATTGCAATGGGTCTTTGTCCCTCTTGAGAAGCACTGAGATGGTCGCCTGTGTCATTGTCGGAGGAAGGGATTGGACCCTGAAGGCTTCCTCATAAACTTTACATAGGAAAGGGAGGAGTTTCAGTGAAAAAGTTCGATAGAATTCTATTGGGAATCCATCCGGCCCTGGTTTCCATTTTCCTAACTGCCTGTTCTATTTCCATTAGCTGTACTCCACCCTCTATACTGTCTCTGTCTGCATCTTCTAACACGGGAACCCTGATCCTCTTAAAGAAATCCTCCACTACTCCTTCTTCACACTGTTCAGAGGTGTATAACTCCTCATAAAATGTCTTAAATTGGTTGTTAATTCCCAATTGATCTGTGACAATACTACCGTCCTTATCTTTAACTGCTGATATGTAATTTTCTGCAGCCATTTGTTTCAGCTGATGACTTAACATCTTACTGGCCCTTTCTCCATGTTCAAAATATTGCTGTCGCGATTTCAAATGCATATCTATGGCCCTTTCATTCATCAAGAGGTCATATTCAGCTTGGAGTAATGATCTTTCCCTCAAAAGATCTGCAGAAGGTGAGACTGATTGACACTGATCAACTGATTTCAGTCTGTCACTAATGTCTGACAAGCGTTTTAATTTTCTTTTAGAGCGACTTGCATCATAGGAAATTATTTGCCCCCTTATGAAGGCCTTAAATGACTCCCATAGGAGGGTGTAACTTATATCTGGTGAACTGTTTGTTTCAAGAAAAAAATCAATTTGTGTGTTGATGAACTGCACAAATTCCTCATCTGCCAAAAGTCTTGTGTTGAGCCGCCATAGTGGCCTGGGAGGTACTATGTCTGGGAATCTGAGATTTAAGATTACAGGACTGTGGTCTGATATTACTATTGTTTCATAGTCTGTCGAAATTAAGAAGGGGAGAAGTCTACGGTCCAATGAAAAGTAATCAATTCTCGAATACGATTGATGTGATGCGGAAAAAAAAGAAAACTGTTTTGATGCAGGGTGTTTAAACCTCCAAGGATCCACCATCCCATAGGTCTGTAGAAATGCGTTAATACACTGGGCAGAGTTATTCAATGAGGTGCCAGTGTTGTGAC
>NW_024632286.1:0-4890 GCF_008729295.1 Plectropomus leopardus
TCTTCCTGTCCTCACCCATGCAGAAGCATTGGTGATCGAGAGCTGCTGGCAGTTAAAGTGGCTTATCATAATTATAATCAAGTCTGTATCAGTGTTTGCCAAAATTACATTGCCATTGTGTGGCAGTACATTTTAAATTGTAACAACTTCATGAGCACTCCCTTGTTGATTTATGCACTCATTTTTTTGCTGCTACAATCTTATAAGGTCTGCTATGACTAAGTATGCTAAGTAACTTATGGTCACGAACAAATTATAACAACTTCACATTACTACTACTACCAGTGCTAATTCTTATTTGAAATCAGTTGTAAATTGGACACTTCAGTTGATCAGACTGATTTGATACAACTCATCATACCAGAGTTTCATACTGGAGTGAGGACAGAAAAAAAAAGATTAAACTTCACTTCTTCACTCCTAAGTTTTATATTTCATTTGTTTCATGATTCACCATCTAGCTAAAAATCAGCTGTGTAAATTGTAGGTCTGAGCCTCAAAAAGACCACAAACAACTTTCTACTTTATTGGAAAGTTTATTCTATTTACGATTGTTTTTTTCTTTCATTCACTTTTAATACTAATAATAATACTTTGGATTAATATAGCACCTCTCTTGAACTCACTTTACAAAAAAAATTATGCATAATAGCATAATGTAATATAAATAATTTATAATACATGAAAGTTAAAGAAAGCATGTCTGTCAGTAAGAACCACTTCCTACATCATAAATCATCATTTCCATTCAGTCACACATGAGGCTGTTAATTATTATTAGAGTTATAGAGTTTCAGTCTTTCCTGAAACATTTAGGCTAATAAATCATGTCCAATGTTCTAATCATATGATGGGTTATTACATAATGAATTAACAAACAGATTAGCAATAATAACAAATGCAAATAATGACTATTTATAAGGTAAACATCCCACCCATAGAGAACAGGACACAGCACACTGTTAATAAGGAAAGTAGGGTGTTACTTTATCCTCTTTGTTAGACAGAGAGGCAACAGTGCTGCTCTGTTATTGAACCCACTGCGATCAGCTGTTGCTGTCATCATTAATGGACGTTATTCCATGCGAAGCTTTGGAGGTAAAGATGTCTAATTGTTCTAAAGAACATATTCTTGTTTCTTCTCTTTCCTTTGTGTCTCTTGATGCGTTGGAAGGGACTAAGGTGAAAGGAAAAGATGCAAGTGAGGGTATTGTGGGTGCTCCTGGCCATGCACGGCTCTAAATGTGATCACAAGAATCTTTAATGAGAAGGTAGTAGAGAAATTAAAAATACATTAAAATGGGAGTAACATGAGATCTTCTGGAGGACTTGCATTTTGGACCACTTGTAGGTAATTCAGGGAATTCTTGCTAATGTGTCTTTCTCTATCTCTTTTAACCTGCCACAAAATAAGCGTTGGAGCGTTCAGATAAGTTTATTCTGCAAAACTGGGACACAAACACAAACAAAGTTGCTCAGCATTAATGGAAAGTTTATCAGATACCTTTGAACTGTAAAGATTATGGCTCATATTTTCAATACATTCTAACGATCAAAATAATTTCTTCCCCTTATATGTTCATTTTAACTGTCTATGTGTCTTTTTACCTGTATTATTTATTATTATTTGTAGTTTATCAGATAATACATTAACTACATTAATTATTAAGATATCATCTCAATGTACAAATATGAACAGAAATGTAAAAACACATGCGAAGATGAAAAAAGGAGAAAAAAGGAAAGGTGTCATGAAAAGGTGTAGCTTGAAAAAAAGTATGCAAAGTAAAATGAGTAAAAGTCATTTAAAATATTTTCGGAATGACAAAGCTGGTAAAAGTACACTCAACAGGTCTTTGAGACTAGATATATCCTTATCATGCCAACTTTGGTAGCCTTTATGTTACGTGCCAGTCAAAGACACCAGGACCCAGTTGCAGAGTTCCAACAAAAATAGTCTTTTATTACAAAACAGGAAGTCAGTTCACAGGAAAAAAAACAGAAAAGTATCAACAGAAAATCACCCGAAGGGAAAAGTAACAACTAAAAGGTAAACTAAAAAATAACCATCGAAATGGGACAAAAAAACTGATCGAGAATAACAAAGACAAGAGCAAAACACGAAGCGAGAGGCAGGAGATCACAGGAAGCATGGGTGAGACGCTGAAACACAAGGGAATCAGCCGGCACAGGAGACAAAGGGAGCGTGGCTTATGAAGCCAGCCAATTTAGGCAGAACAAGCTGCAGGTGTGCCGGGCGCCCTGTGCTCCAGGAGATCGCCCCACCCCTCAGTGCTCACTCTGCAAGACAGGGAGAGGAAAGTCAGGCACCCGCAGAACAAAACACAGCCAAATATCAGACCACAACACTTTATCCATTAAAAGATGGTTGGGAAAGTTGACTACCATTGGTGAATGAATGTGATATCTTGGTTACAATTATATTTACATTTCAAACTTTTTAAGAAACTTTTTAGATCCTGTTGTCTAAATGAATTTTAGCCAGGGCTGCATTAGTAGCAGTAGAAGAAAAATTCTTACCCTATTGTTGTTTTCAACTGCTGCCAGAGGAAGTGGTCATAGCGCTGCAGCCTGAGATGAAGACTACCATGAAGATCAGAGCTCGTATGAGAAGGGATTACTGCGTCATCTTCCTCTTTCTGGCTCTGGTCGTCTCAATCTTTGTGCTGCGTCACATGGAGGTCCTGGAGGTGAGACCCATGGATGTAATATAAGGTTCGTTCAAACTGAGCTGCGCCTTGCCTGACAGCAGACAAGAGCAGGCAGCCACAGCAGGAGGCGCTGACAAAAAGCTGCGATCAAGTCGGACAGCAGCCTTCAGTCTGTACAGGACGTCACGGAGGCACTCACATCCTGTTAGATTTGAGTCCTCTTCATTCAGATCTTCACAGATCCGTTTATCTGTTTACAGTCTCCAATTATTGTGTTGATCACAGTGTAAACTTTTGAAATATTATACAGGTGATCTGTTATTTCTGTCCATGGTTCAGCCTTGCCTATTATATCCATTTGCTGCTGTATATAAATCAACTGAGCATACCTGTCACCCCAAATAACTACATCAATACATCAAAACCATCACAGCATCTCCCAGATCAGTCAGATAGCCTATGGCCAGGGCTTCACATCTGTACAGATGTTATTTTAAGGATCCTTACATCACACTCAGGCTACTGACCATAAGTCTCTGTGCTGTTTAATCCTTAATCTTCAATGTCCGTCTTTCTTTAAAATAATTACAATATGATACAATAGACCCTCTATGATAAATGCATTTAGTCTTTGTGACTGTAACACGTCACCATCAGTCACAACATGCACTCTGTTAACAGAAAGTAAATAACTTCATGTAAGACAAATGAATTCCAAATCTCTGAAATTCAACAAAAATAAAATGTTTATCCAACATTTCATATTGGCAAGTCAACATCTGAACCAATCAGCTGTTCGATCAGCTGAGAGCCAGGCGTTGGCAGTCGGCGAAGAGCAACTGCGGCGCGTGGCTCTAAAATCTGCCGCCGCCTCAAAATCGCAATAGTATCGCTGTCCACTTTTGCATGACGTCAGCAAGTTAGACTAGGCTCAGACACAAATCCAACCAGCATACACTGCTTGTCAATCCCCGGTGACTGGTTCTGCGCAAACCTGGGTAGGCTGCGAAAGTGGCTAAAAGTACAGGGTTTTAGTCGGTAAAGTGATGCACACTGGCCCAGAAAAACTTTTCTCCATTGACTAACATGGGGAAAGAGACATCTGTAGATTAGTAAATATTTTTTTGTGAGCATCAAAACCCCTGCGAAACATCTTCTATCCCTGTCTGAATGTAAACCACTTGGAAAGTCGAAAAGAGCCGCAAGATCAAATTTTTTAGGCCGTCATTCAAACTAGCTGAGCATTAATCCAGAAGTCGGTCGCTTCGCCGGTGGGAGTTAACCACTGCTGCTGAGCAGCTCTCACAGGAGTGAATGAGGCCCCGCCCCCATAGCTGCATCCAGATTTCACTATAATACATCCATGGAGCCGCTCAGTGGCGCCAAAAGATCCATGAGTGGTGCATGCAGAGAAAGCTTTTTTTTAAATGAGTAAAATACCCAAATCTACTAGCCCATAGAGCATGCGTAGTAGAGATTAACGGCGAAATTCAGAGCATGGATGAGTGCGGCCGAGCAATAACTTCCGCCAGCGGAGCGACTGATTTCCAAATTAGCACCTCGGCTATCTTGAATGGTGGTCGAAAAAATTTGAACTAGCAGGTCTTTTAGACTTTCCAAATGATATCAAACTGGATGGTTTACATCTAGATAGGGAAAGAAGACGTTTCGCTGGGGTTTTGATGCTCACAAAAAATGATTTACTGATTTGCAGACGTCTCTTTCCCCATGTTAGTAAATGGGTAAAAGTCTTTCTGGGCCAGTGTCATCATGTGACTGACTCAAACGGTGTAATTCCACTTTCAGCAACTATGTTAATTTTGCATAAACACATGGTGCACTTCTGGGGGGCTTGGGTGAGACCCCTTAAAAGGTGGAGCCTATACGAAATGTTTAAGGTAAGGCAGTTTTTTAGGATGTTGTTTTCTTTTTGCTTTGTTTAGATTACGGGTATTTGCTTTTAACATTTGTTTGATGCATCTTTGTCATCATTCCTCTTGACCCCTGATCAGTTCGGCCATAAGGTGAACTCAATCATCAACGGTTCCTCTGACATACATCACAGCTTCTGCACCTTCCAGCCACTGTCCCCTGAGGCCGCTCTGGAGGAACGCCTCCTAATAGACACCATTCTTTGGCCTGAAACTCCACTTTTGCCAGATCCTCTTGTCGTGGAGCAGACCAGTGATCCAGCTCACAGCACCTTCACCATTCTCCC